>NC_036857.1:39857608-39936476 GCF_002910315.2 Salvelinus sp. IW2-2015 | reverse complement strand
AGCATTGAAGGTCCCAAGAATAGTGACCGCCATCATTCTTAAATGGAAGAAGTTTGGAACCACCAAGACTCTGCCTGCGCTGGCTGCCCGGCCAAATTAAGCATTTGGCAGAGAAGGGCCTTGGTCAGGGAGGTGACAAGAACCGATGGTCACTCTGACAGAGCTCTCGAGTTCTTCTGTGGCGATGGGAGAACATTCCAGAAGGAGAACCATCTCTGCAGCACTCCACCAATCAGGCCTTTTATGGTAGAGAGGCCAGACGGAAGCCACTCCTCAGTAAAAGGCACATGACAGCCGCTTGGAGTTTATCAAAAGGCACCTAAAGATTCTCAGACCATGAGAAACAAAATCTCTGGTCTGATGGAACCAGATTGAACTCTTTGGCTTGAATGCCAAGCGTCACATCTGGAGGAAACCTGGCACCATACCTACGGTGAAGCATGGTGGTGGCAGCATCATGCTGTGGAGATGTTTTTCAGTGGCAGGGACTGGAGGCTAGTCAGGATCGAGGCAACGATGATTGGAACAAAGTACAGAGAGATCCTTGATGAAAACCTGCTCCAGAGCCCTCAGGACTCAAACTGGGGCGACGTTCACCTTCTAACAGGACAACGACCCTAAGCACACAGTCAAGACAATGCAGGAATGGCTTCGAGTCAAGTCTTTGAATGTCCTTGAGAAGCAAAGCCAGAGCCCGAACTTGAACCCGATCGAACATCTCTGGAGAGACCTGAAAATAGCTGTGCTGCGACGCTCCCCATCTAACCTGAGGATCTGCAGAGACTAATGGAGAAACTCCCCAAATACAGGTGTGCCAAGCTTGTAGTGTCATACCCAAGAAGCCTCGGCTGTCAAAGGTGTTTCACAAAGTACTGAGTAAAGCGTCTGAATAGTTATGTAAATGTGATATTTCATTTATTTCTTCATTTTTATTAGCAAATAATTCTAAACCTGTTTTTGCTTGTCTTTGTGGGGTTTTGTGTGTAGATTGATGAGGGGAAAAAACGTTTTAATCAATTTTAGAATAAGGCTGTAACGTAACAAAATTTGGAAAAGTCAAGGGGTCTGAATACTTTCCAAATGCACGGTAATAGCCCTCGCGTGCCAATTCTCGTATGTAGCGCGGTCTTAGCTTCCCCTAGATGGCTATAGCGCCAATGGTATGATCAGAAAACAATATATTTTTCCCATGCTGTCACTCCTCTTTCCTTTTGACTGGTGAAGTCGGTCCTTCCACACACCACGGGAGAGGCAATACGGACATGCCTGGTGGCCAAGATTGATGACGTATGTCATGCAGCGAGAGTTGAGTGGGGATTGGGAGTTTTAGTTTTGTTTATTGAGATCCCATTAACTACTGCACATGCAGCAACTACTCTTCCTGGGGTCCCCATGAAACGTACAAATACATGACAAAGTACAGTACAAGGACAACAAAATATATTACATTAAATTCTAAATGAAAACATAATAACAGGGATGTAAAGAAATGTGTACACAACATTTGAGAGAAGTACACTTTCTGTATTTGGAAATACACTGAGACAAAAAAAGTGTTTCTCTCAAATTGTATCTTTACATCCCTGTTAGTGAAATGTATCCTTTGCCAATATATCCATCTACCTTAAAGGTGTGGCATATCAAGATGCTGATTAAACGGCATGATCATTGCACAGGTGCACTTTGTGTAGGGGACAATAAAAGGCCACTTTAAAAGTGCAGTTTGTCATCACAACACAATGCTACAGATGTCTCAAGTTTTGAGGGTGTGTGCAATTGGCATACTTACCTGCAGCAATGTCCACCAGAGCTGTTGCCAGGAGAATGAATGTTAATTTCTCTACCATAAGCTGCCTCCAACATGTTTTAGAGAATTTGGCAGTGCATCCAACCGGCCTCATAACCGCAGACCACGTGTAACCACGCCAGCCTAGTACCTCCACATCCGGGTTCTGATGAGTATTTCTGTCTGTAATAAAATCTCTTTGTGGGATAAACTCATTCTGATTGGCCAGGTCTGGCCAGTGTGAGGGACTGGCTGCCAAGTGGGTGGGCCTATTCCCACCCAGGCCCATCCATGGCTGCACCCCTGCGACGCATGAAATCTGTTTTTGGTTTGGTACCGTGAAGAACCCAATAGTGGCGTGTCGGGTGGGGTATGTATGTATGTATGCATGCATGTCTATTTGAATTGTATGCAAATAGATTCTATAAGTTGTTTAGGCATTTTCAACACAAATGTTTTTTAAAGGCTAGAAGATGAGTCAATTCTCTTCAACCCTCAAATATGAAAGACTATCATGCATGTTGTTAAGGGTGCAATTAAGGGCAAGGCGTAATACTTTGTTTTGAGCCAGCTACAACTTTCTTAGGTCTTTCTTTGCTGCACATGAACATATTACCGGACAGTAATCAAGTTAGACAAGATCAGAGCCTGAACAACTAGTCCTGTTGATATTTGTGTCGGAAACACATATTTTTTATAACAGACATACCTTTCCCATCTTCACAACAACTTTGTTAATATGACTTGACCATGATAGCTGACCATCCAATGTTACTCCTAGGAGTTCAGCTTCTTCAACTTGTTCAAAGGTCACACCCTTCATGCAAACCCAGTTGAGGTTTAGGTCTAAGAGAATGCTTTGAACCAAATAAATGCTTTGGGTTTAGATGTATTTAAAACAGTTTATTGTTAATTACCCATTCTGACATTGACTGGAACTCCTTGATAAGTCTCAGTGAGCTCACTGGCTGTAGGTGCTGAAGAGTAGAGAGTGCAATCCTCAACATACATAGTCATTTTAGCTTCTTGTAAGACCAGTGGCAAATCATTTGTAAAAATAGAGAAGAGTAATAGCCCAAGGCAACTGCCTGAGGGATACCGCACTGTACATAGCTGATGTTAGAGAAGCTCCCATTGAATAATACTCGGCGTTCTATTGGATACTTAACTCTCCAACCAAGTGATGGCAGGTGATGTAAAGCCATAACAATTAAGCTTTTTTTAAATAAAAAATTTGGATCAATAACATGAGGCTGCACTGACATCTAACAGTACTGTTCCAACTATCATCTTCTTTTAGCCAATCATCAGTCATCTGAGTAGGTGCAGTACAAGTTGAGTGCCATTCCCTATATGCATGCTGAAAGTCAGTAGTTAACGTTTGAAAATTCTTTGAAAACTAGCAGTTTTGTCACTCTTTGGTCTAGCTGCACTAAAACAGCAGACAAACTGGATTGCAGGTGGGAGTTAAAAAGTTTCTTTTCTGATATTTGCTCACACACACGGACTTTCAGACTGATTTTCACTAAAAAACTATTGTGTACAGAGGTAGATAGCGGAAGTTGTGGATGGAGTGTATAAACTAATGATTTTCGCCGGGAGACCCATACGGATCTACTTCACTTCTTAATAGGCGTGAGATGACACAGGGCTTGCGAGGTGAAGAGTGCAAGAGATTTAGCAGGTTATGTTCCCTGACACTGTGACCAATGGCATTTCTCCCTCTATTGCTCGAAAACATGCAGGTCTTTACCAGGGACGTGGCAGTAGTGTTGCGCAGTTCGCACTCAGAGACTCGATGTGTTACAGTTAACAATTCATGAAGATGTTAGTAACAGTCTTTCTTCTGTGCGCTCTGCATCCACCACACACGCGATAAGCGGAGAAGAGGAGGTAATATAAAGCATGATAGATGGTTGATTGTTAACCAAAATAGGATGATTGAGCAGCAGTGAGGGCTCTTCGATACTGCATGGTACGGTCTTTCCAAGCTAGTCGGAAGATTTCCAGTTTGGTGTAGCGTCATTTCCGTMCCAATTTTCTGGAAGCTTGCTTCAGAGCTAGGATATTGTCTGTATACCAGGGAGCTAGTTTCTTATGACAAATGTTTTTAGGGGTGCGACTSCATCTAGGGTATTTCGCAAGGTTAAATTGAGTTCCTCAGATAGGTGGTGGTTAACTGATTTTTGTACTCTGACGTCCTTGGGTAGGTGGAGGGAGTCTGGAAGGGCATCTAGGAATCTTTGAGTTGTCTGAGAATTTATTGCCAGCAGCATACCACCCTGCATCCCACTGCTGGCTTGCTTCTGAAGCTAAGCAGAGTTGGTTCTGGTCGGTCCCTAGATGGAAGACCAGATGCTGCTGGAAGTGGTGTTGGAAGGCCAGTATGAGGCACTCTTGCCTCAGGTCTAAAAAMAATATCCCAATGCCACAGAACACTGCCCTGTGTAGGGTGCCGTCTTTCGGGTGGGACGTTAAACGGGTGTCCTGACTCTCTGTGGTCACTAAAGATCCCACGGCACTTATCGTAAGAGTAGGGGTGTTTACCCTGGTGTCCTSGCTAAATTCCCAAGCTGTCCCTAATACCATCACGGTCACCTAATCATCCCCAGCTTATAATTGGCTCATTCATCCCCCTCTCCCCTGTAACTGTTCCCCAGGTCGTTGCTGTATATGAGAATGTGTTCTCAGTCACTTACTTGGTAAAATAAATTGCACGCTTTTGATGATCCTTGGTTGGGTATGAGCAGATTATTTGTTGCGATTGCAAACGTAATGAAATTGTGGTCGATAGTCCAGGATTATGAGGAAAACATTAAGCTCCACAACATTTATTCCACGGGACAAAACTAGGTCCAGAGTATGACTCTGTGAATAGGTCTGGAGACATGTTGGAAAACCACTGAGTCGATGATGACGCCGACATCCTTTTGGAGTGGGTCTGTGGATTATCCATGTGAATATTAAAGTCACCAAAAATGTGAATATTATCTGCCATGACTACAAGGTCCGATAGGAATTCAGGGAACTTAGTGAGGAACGCTGTAGGAGGCCAGTAAACAGTAGCAATAAAAAGTGATTGAGTAGGCTGCGTAGATTTCATGACTAGAAGCTCAAAAGACAAAAACGCTGTCATWATTTTTTTTGTAAATGGAAATTTGCTATCGTAAATGTTAGCAACACCTCCGCCTTTGCGGGATGCGATGGGGGGATATGGTCACTAGTGCAACCAGGAGGAGAGGCCTCATTTAACACAGTAAATTCATCAGGCTTAAGCCATGTTTCAGTCAGGCCAATCACATCGAGATTTTGATCAGTGATTAGTTCATTGACTATAACTGCCTTGGAAGTGAGGGATCTAACATTAAGTAACCCTATTTTGAGATGTGAGATATCACAATCTCTTTCAATAATGACAGGAATGGAGGAGGTCTTTATTCCAGTGAGATTTCTAAGGCGACCACCGCCATGTTTAGTTTTGCCCAACCTAGATCGAGGCACAGACACGGTCTCAATAGGATAGCTGAGCTGACTACACGAAACTGGCAGGCTGGCTAACAGCCTGCTGCCTGGCCTGCACCCTATCTCATTGTGGAGCTAGGGGAGTTAGAGCCCTGTCTATGTTTGTAGATAAGATGAGAGCACCCCTCCAGCTAGGATGAAGTCRGTCACTCCTCAGCAGGCCAGGCTTGGTCCTGTTTGTGGGTGAGTCTCAGAAAGATGGCCAATTATCTACAAATTCTATCTTTTGGGAGGGGCAGAAAACAGTTTTCAACCAGCGATTGAGTTGTGAGACTCTGCTGTAGAGCTCATCACTCCCACTAACTGGGAGGGGGCCAGAGACAATTACTCGATGCCGACACATCTTTCTAGTTGATTTACACGCTGAAGCTATGTTGCACTTGGTGACCTCCGACTGTTTCATCCTAACATCGTTGGTGCCAACGTGGATAACAATATCCCTATACTTTCTACACTCACCAGTTTTAGCTTTAGCCAGCACCATCTTCAGATTAGCCTTAACGTTGGTAGCCCTGCCCCCTGGTAAACGGTGTATGATCGCTGGATGATTCGTTTTAAGTCTAATACTGCTGGTAATGGAGTCGCCAATGACTAGGGTTTTCAATTTGTCCGAGCTAATGGTGGGGGGCTTCGGCATCTCAGACCCCATAACGGGAGGAGGAGAGACCAGAGAAGGCTCGGCCTCTGACTCCGACTCATTGCTTAATGGGGAGAACTGGTTGAAAGTTTCTGTTGGCTGAATGAGCGACACCGGTTGAGCATTCCTACAGCATTTCCCTCCAGAAGCCATGAGAAAGTTGTCCGGCTGCAGGGACTGTGCGAGGGGATTTCTACTACTATCTGTACTTACTGGTGGCACAGATGCTGTTTCATCCTTTCACACACTGAAATGACCCTTGCCTAACGATTGCGTCTGAAGCTGGGCTTGCAGCACGGCTATCCTCACCATAAGGCGATCGTTCTCCGGTATATTATGAGTACAGCGACTGCAATTAGAAGGCATAATGTTAATGTTACTKCATAGCTTCGGCTGGTGGAGGTCCTGACGAACTACGTCCAGATAAAGCGTCCGGGGTGAAAAGGTTGAATGAAAAAAGTTGAGCGAGGGGGYYAAYAAAWWWATATAAAACGGTAATTAAGAAGTAAAAGCCGTAAAGTTGACAGGTAGTTTTTTAACATGAAGCATGCATGAGAGCACAAGCTGTTCTGGATGACTGTGTGATCACGCTCTCTGTAGCCAATGTCATCAAGACCTTTAAATAGGTCAAGGACAAGGCTGCGCAAGGACAAGGCTGCACAAGGCTGCGCGGCCAGACTGATTACCAGGACATGTACTCAGAGCATGCGCGGACCAACTGGCAAGTGTCTTCACTGACATTTTCAACCTTTCCCTGACCGAGTCTGTAATACCCACGTTTCAAGCAGATCACCATAGTCCCTATGCCCAAGAATGTCAAGGTAACCTGCCTAAATGACTACCGGCCCATAGCACTCACGTCGGTAGCCATTAAGTGCTCTGAAAGGCTGGTCATGGTTSACATCAACGCCATCATCCCGGAAACCCTAGACCCACTCCAATGTGCATACCGCCSCAACAAATCCACAGATGACACAATCTCAATCACACTCCATACTGTCCTTTCCCACCTGGACAAAAGGATCACCTATGTGAGAATGCTGTTCAACGCCATAGTGKCCACAAAGCTCATCAGTAAGCTAAGGACCCTTGGACTAAACACCTTCCACTAAAACTGGATCCTGGACTTTCTGACGGGCAGGCAACAACACATCTGCCACACTGATCCTCAACGCCGGTTCCCCTCAGGGGTGCGTGCTTAGTCCCCTCCTGTACTCCCTGTCCACCCATGACTGTGGCCAATCACGACTCCAACACCATCATTAAGTTWGCTGATAACACAACAGTGTTACTGACAATGATGAGACAGCCAAGACAAAGGACATGATCGTGGACTACAGGAAAAGGAAGGCCGAACAGGCCCCCCATTTACATCGACAGGGCTGATATGGAACGGGTTGAGAGTTTCATGTTCCTTGGTTTCCACATCACCACCACATCACCGATCTATCATGGTCCAAACACACCAAGACATTCATGAAGAGGGCATGGCAAACACCTTTTCCCCKTCAGGAGACTGACACYATATGGCATGGGTCCCCGTATCCTCAACAAGTTCTAKAGCTGCACCATCGAGAGCGTCTTTACCGGTTGCATCACTGCCTGGTATGGCAACATCTCGGTATCTGACCGCAATGCGCTACAGAGGGTAGTGCGTATGGCGCAATAAATTGCTGGGGCCAAGTTTCCTGCCATCCAGGACCTATATACCTGGCGGTGTCAGAGGAAGGCGCAAAAAATGTTCAGACTTCAGTCACCCATAGACTGTTCTCTCTGCTACTGTACGGCAAGCGATACCGGAGCACCAAGTCAAGGTCCAAAAGGCTCCTGAACAGCTTCTACCCCCAAGCTATAAAACAGCTGAACAATTAATCACATGGCCACCTGGACTATTTACATTGAGCCACCCCCCCTCCTTTTGTTTTTACACAAGAAATCAGCCAAGACCTCAGAAAAATAACTGTAGACCTCCACAAGTCTGGTTCATCCTTGGGAGCAATTTCCAAATGCCTGAAGGTGCCACGTTCATTTGTACAAACAATAGTACGCAAGTATAACAACCATGGGACCACACAGCCGTCATACCGCTCAGGGAGGAGGCGCGTTCTGTCTCCTAGAGACGAACATACTTTGGTGCGAAAAGTGCAAATCAATCCTAGAACAACAGCAAAGGACCTTGTGAAGATGCTGAAGGAAACAGGTACAAAAGTATCTATATCCACAGTAAAACAAGTCCTATATCGACATAACCTGAAAGGCCGCTCAGCAAGGAAGAAGCTACTGCTCCACAACCGCCATCAAAAAAACAGATTACGGTTCGCAACTGCACCTGGGACAAAAAGATGGGTACTTTTGAGAAAGTGTCCTCTGGTTGATTGGCCATAATGACCATTGTTATGTTTGGAGGAAAAGGTGAGGCTTGCAAGCCTAAGAATCACCATCCAACCGTGAAGCAGCAGGGGTGGCAGCATCATGTTGTGGGGGTGCTTTGCGGCAGGAGGGACTGGTGACACAAAATAGATGGCATCATATGTGGCAAAATGGCTTAAGGACAACAAAGTCAAGGTATTGGAGTGGCCATCACAAAGCCCTGACCTCAATCCCATAGAAAATGTGTGGGCAGAACTGAAAAAGTGTGTGCGAGCAAGGAGGCCTACAAAACTGACTCAGTTACACCAGCTCTGTCAGGAGGAATGGGCCAAAATTCACCAACTTATTGTGGGAAGCTGCGGAAGGCTACCCAAAACGTTTGACCCAAGTAAACAATTTAAAGGCAATGCTTACCCAGATACTAATAGTGTATGTAAACTTCTGACCCACTGGGAATGTGATGAAAGAAATAAAAGCTGAAATATATCATTCTCTTTGTTATTATTCTGACATTTCACATTCTTAAAATAAAGTGGTGATCCTAACTGACCTAAGACAGGGAATCTTTACTAGGATTAAATGTCAGGAATTGTGAAAAACTTAGTTTAAATGTATTTGGCTAAGGTGTATGTAAACCTCCGACTTCAACTGTATACTGAGATCATGTGACAGATCATGTGACACTTAGGTTGCACACTTCTGAACTTTATTTAACTAATTATGTGACTTCTGAAGGTAATTGGTTGCACCAGATCTTATTTAGTGGCTTCATAGCAAAGGGGGTGCATATAATACATATGCACACACCACTTTTCGGTAAAAAAAAAAAACGTTTTTTGAAACAAGTTATTTTTTTCATTTCACTTCACTTGGACTATTTTGTGTATGTCCATTACATGAAATCCAAATAAAAATCCATTTAAATTACAGGTTGTAATGCAACAAAATAAGAAAAACACCAATGGGGATGAATACTTTTGCAAGGCACTGTATGAGATGAGTAATGTGAGATATGTAAACATTCTTAAAGTGGCATTATGTGTTCCATTTATTAAAGTGGCCTATGATATCAAGTCTGTAGGTAGGCAGCCGTCTCTCTGTGCTAGTGGTGGCTGTTTAACAATCTGATGGGCTTGAGCTGTTTTTCAATCTCTCTGTCCCAGCTTTGATGCACCTGTACTGACCTCGCCTTCTGGATGATAACGGGGTGAACAGACTGGATCGGGTGGTTATTGTCCTTGATGATCCTTTTGGCCTTCCTGTGACCGAGTGCTGTAGGTGTACTGAGGGCAGGTAGTTTGCCCCCGGCGATGCTTTGTGCAGACCGCACCACTCTCTGGAGAGCCCTGTGGGTGGTGCAGTTGCCGTACCAGGCGGTGATGCAGCCCGACAGGATGCTCTCAATTGTGCACCTGTAAAAGTTAGTGAGGGTTTTCAGTGACAAGCCACATTTTTTCAGCCTCCTTTCAGCCTCCTGAGGTTGAAGAGGCGCTGTTGCGCATTCACCACACTGTTTGTGTGCGTGGACCATTTCAGTTTGTCGGTGGTATGTACACCGAGGAACTTAAAACGTTCCACCTTCTCCACTGCTGTCCCATCGATGTGGATAGGGGGGTGCTCCCTTTGCTGTTTCCTGAAGTCCACGATCATCTCTTTTGATCATCTCTTTTGTTTTGCAGACATTGAGTGAGAGTGAGTGAGTGAGAGTGAGAGGTTATTTTCCTGACACCACACTCCGAGGTCCCTCACCTCCTCCCTGTAGGCCGTCTCGTTGTTGTTGGTAATCAAGCCTACCACTGTAGTGTCGTCTACAAACTTGATGAATGAGTTGGAGGCGTGCATGGCCACGCAGTCGTGAGTGAACAGGGAGTACAGGAGAGGGCTGAGAGCGCACCCTTGTGGGGCCCTAGTGTTGAGGATCAGCAGAGTGGAGATGTTGTTTCCTACCTTCACCACCTGGGGGCGGCCCATCAGAAGAAAAAAAAAAGAAAGAAAGAAGAAAAAATAAAAATATGTAATCAATTTTAGAATAAGGCTGTAATGTAACAAAATGTGGAAAAAGTCAAGGAGTCTGAATACTTTCTGAATGCACTGTATATCGGTATTGATGCACAGACAGGTTTGGGTTTTTACTTTACCTTATATAACGGTATTTTAATGTTTTGTTTGTTAAATATGTTACGCCACTCCGCCACGTGTAATAATGTCAGTTAAAAAAAATAATCAAAGCATTGCATGCATCTCATCGCATTTGCGTAGTGGCATAGAGCAGAGGCATGTACATATGTGGAACATTTTTAGTAGCCTAAGCCTAGGGTCCGGGAGAAATGTGGCCTTTTATAAACGCATTTCATGCAGTTCTAGAGTTATGTGACTGTAGACTTTGGCAGAATATTTTTTCATCCCGCACAAATTATCGAAATGACAGGCTACTTTGACACTGACAACGTGTGAATCTGCGATCAAGAAAAACAACCTTGAATCCATCAATAGCATAGGACTAGGTGTGTTGAGACAAATATTCATTCACTCGCCGGTGATGGCCGTTGTGTTCGTGCCAAAAGCCAATATCTCGCTCTTGTTTTACTTTGTAAAACAATATTTGGAAGTTTATCAAATATTTTGTTAGCCTACTGCAGACAGATTAGTGTCTTCTCTTTGGTGTCCAACCTGTGTTTTCCCGCGACTGTATTTGAAATATTACGAAAGGCCTGTTTTGTCTGCATGCTGTTCACTGACAGATTTGCCTGAAAAAGCACGTACCACCGCATTTAATCATGGCAAGGCGACTGGAAACATGGCCGAATACAAACAGTGTAGTTATTCCCTCCGTAAGGCAATCAAACAAGCAAAGCGTCAGTATAGAGACATAGTGGAGTTGCAATTCAACGGCTCAAACACGAGACGTTGGTGGCAGGGTCTACAGACCATCACGGGTTACAAAAAGAAACCCAGCCACGTCGCAGACATCAACGTCTTGCTGCCAGACAAATTCAACTTCGTTGTGCGCTTGGAGGACAATACAATGCCACCGACACAGCCCGCAACCAAAGACTTTGGGCTCTCCTTCTCCGTGGCCGACATGAGTAAAACATTTAAACATGTTAACCCTCGCAAGGCTTCCGGCCCAGACGGCATCCCTAGCCACGTTCTCAGAGCATGCGTAGACCATCTGGCTGGTGTGTTTACGGACATATTCAATCAATCCTTATCCCAGTCTGCTGTCCCCTCTTCAAGAGGGCCACCATTGTTCCTGTTCCCAAGAAAGCTAAGGTAACTGAACGACTATCGCCCCGTAGCACTCACTTCGGTCATCATGAAGTGCTTTGAGAGACTAGTCAAGTATCATATCACCTCTACCTTACCTGGCACTCTAGGCCCACTTCCATTTGCTTACCGCCCCAATAGATCCACTTATGATGCAATCGCTATCGCACAGCACACTGCCCTATTCCATATGGACAAGAGGAATACCTATGTAAGAATGCTGTTCATTGACTATAGCTCAGCATTCAACACCATAGTACCCTCCAAGCTCATCATTAGGCTCGAGGCCCTGGGTCTGAACCCCACCCTGTGCAACTGGGTCCTGGACTTCCTGACGGGTCGCCCCCAGGTGGTGAAGGTAGGAAACAACACCTCCACTTCACGGATCATCACCACTGGGGCCCCACAAGGGTGCCAGTACTCCCTGTTCACCCATGACTGCGTGGCCATGCACGCCTCCAACTCAATCATCAAGTTTGCCTACGACACCTCAGTAGTAGGCCTGATTACCAACAATGACGAGACAGCCTACAGGAAGGAGGTGAGAGACCTGGGAGTGTGGTGCCAAAATAGTCTCATACCTAACGTCAGCAAAACTAAGTAGCTGATCTTTGACTTCAGGAAACAGCAGAGGGAGTACCCCCCTATCTACATCGATGGGACCGCAGTGGAGAAGGTGGAAAGCTTCAAATTCCTTGGAGTACACATCACTGACAAACTAAAATGGTCCACCCACACAGACAGTGTGGTGAAGAAGGCTCAACAGCTCCTCTTCAACCTCAGGAGGCTGATAAAATGTGTCTTGGCACCTAAAATCCTTACAAACTATGCACAATTGAGAGCGGGCTGTACGGCAACTACACCTCCCGCAACCACAGGGCTCTCCAGAGGGTGGTGCGGTCAGCCCACGCATCACCGGGGGCAAACTACTTGCCCTCCAGGACACCTACAACACCCGATGTCACAGGAAGGCCAAAAAGATCATCAAGAACAACAACCACCTGAGCCACTGCCTGTTCACCCCGCTATCATCCAGAAGGCGAGGTCAGTACAGGTGCATCAAAGCTGGGACCGAGAGACTGAAAAACAGCTTCCATCTCAAGGCCATCAGATTGTTAAACAGACATCACTAGCACATAGGAGGCTGATGCCCTATATACATAGACTTGAAATCACTGGCCATTATAATAATGGAACACTAGTCACTTTAATAATGTTTACATATTTTGCATTACTCATGTATATACTGTATTCTGTTCTATTCTACTATATCTTAGTSTGTGCCGCTCTGACATTGCTCATCCAAATATTMATATATTCTTAATTCTATTCCTTTTATTTAGATTTGAGTCTATTGTGTGTATTGTTTTGAAATTGTTAGATATTACTTGTTAGATATTACTGCACTGTCGGAGCTAGAAACACAAGCATTTCGCTACACCCGCAATAACATATGCTAAACACATGTATGTNGACTCATCCTAAACCATCTCAATTTGGTTGAGGTCGAGGGATTGTGGAGGCCAGGTCATCTGATGCAGCACTCCATCACTCCCCTTCTTGGTCAAATAGCCCTTACACAGCCTGGAGATGCGTTGGGTCATTGTCCTGTTGAAAAACAAATTATATGCCCACTAAGCCCAAACCAGATGGGATGGGGTATCGCTGCAGAATGCTGTGGTAGCCATGCTGGTTAAGTGTGCCTTGAATTCTAAATATATAACAGACAGTGTCACCAGCAAAGCACCCCCACACAATAACACCACCTCCTCCATGCTTCACAGTGGGAAACACACATGCAGAGATCATCCGTTCACCCACACCGCGTTTCACAAAGATATGGCGGTTGGAACCAAAGACCAACTCTGAACAGTTGATGTTGAGATGTGTCTGTTACTTGAACTCTGTGAAGCATTTATTTGGGCTGGTATCTCTAATGAACTTATCCTCTGCAGCAGAGGTAACTCTGGTTCTTCCTTTCCTGTGCGGTCCTCAGTTTCATCATAGCGCTTGATGGTTTCTGTATTGACTGACCTTCATATCTTAAAGTATTGATGAACTGTCATTTCTATTTGCTTACTTGAGCTGTTCTTGCCGTAATATGGATTTAGTATTATACCAAATAGGGCCATCTTCTGTATACCCTGTGTTATTTCATAGTTTTGATGTCTTCACTATTATTCTTCAATGTAGAAAATAGTAAAAAATAAAAACTTTTGAATGAGTAGGTGTTCTAAAACTTTTGACCGGTAGTGTATATCCAGCCAATATATCTTTATGGAGTAGAATTCAGTAGAGTTGTCTGAAGTTATGGAAACCATGTTGTGTGGCAAAGAAGTGGCAGAGTATATAAGAACACCATAAATGAGAAGACTAAGAGATAAGCAAGGAAAGAAATGTAAAAAGAGTGTGATGCTCTCCCCACTCATTCCTAAAAAGAGCTTGATGCTCTCCCCACTCATTCCTAAAAAGAGTGTGATGCTCTCCACACTCATTCCTAAAAAGAGCGTGATGCTCTCCCCACTCATTCCTAAAAAGAGCGTGATGCTCTCCCCACTCAATCCTAAAAAGAGTATGATGCTCTCCCCACTCATTCCTAAAAAGAGCGTGATGCTCTCCCCACTCATTCCTAAAAAGAGCGTGATGCTCTCCACACTCATTCCTAAAAAGAGCGTGATGCTCTCCCCACTCATTCCTAAAAAGAACGTGATGCTCTCCCCACTCATTCCTAAAAAGAGCATGATGCTCTCCACACTCATTCCTGAGTTGGGTGCTTTTGCCCTCGTCCAAATGGGAGTGCTTGGTGTTGGGTCCTGTTCCGGGAGAGTGCCTCCCCTAGTATCAAAATCAAATGTTATTTGTCACATGCACTTAATACAACAGGTGTAGAACTTACACACACTAACACATACAGTAAAATGTGTGTATCTGTATTCTGACTATCCCAGTACCTGCCTCCATTTACCACTCTCTCTTTCTCTCTCTCTCTCTCTCTCTCTCTCTGGGAGGCTATGTTATGCCCTGGACATTATATGTATCAAAGAAGTAGAAAATAAGCATCAAGTAATGTCAGTTTACATTAAATTATGTTTCACAATTGTGTTATGAAAGTAATGAAGTGGGTTACAAATGATAAGCCTGTGAAAGCTGTTGTCGCTGACAAGTGACGTTTTCTGGACGGATATGAGAGATCGCAATGTGGCCATTACTGGTACCAACAAAGTTTGTCAAAACAGCTAGCAATGCTAATGTTAGATAGCTAAAATATGGTGCTCCCCTCAATCTTAGTTAGCTGGCTAAAGTTATACTGCATCTTAAATCAAATTATATTTGTCACATGCTCCGAATACAACAGTGAAATACTTACTTACAAGCCCTTAACCAACAATGCAGTTTTATGAAAATACCTAAAAAATAGTAAGAGATAAGAAAAACTAATTAAGGAGCAGCAGTAAACAACAATAGCGGGGCTATAAAAATAAAATTAAAATATACAGGGGGTACCGGTTCATAGTCAATGTGCGGGGGCACCGGTGTCGAGGTAATTATGTACATGCAGGTAGGGTTATTAAAGTGGCTATGCATAGATACTAGAGAGTAGCAGCAGCGTGGGGGGGTGGGGCAAATAGTCTGGGTAGCCATTTGATTAGCTGTTCAGGAGTCTTATGGCTTGGGGGTAGAAGCTGTTTAGAAGCCTCTTGGACCTAGCTCCGGTACCGCTTGCTGTGTGGTAGCAGAGAGAACAGTCTATGACTAGGGTGGCTGGAGTCTTTTTTTTTTTAGGTTCTTCCTCTGACACCGCCTGGTATAGAGGTCCTGGATGGCAGGAAGCTTGGCCCCGGTGATGTACTGGGCCGTACGCACTACCCTCTGTAGTGCCTGTCTTAGTGTGCTTGAACCATGTTAGTTTGTTGGTGATGTGGACGCCAAGGAACTTGAAGCTTTCAACCTGCTCCACTACAGCCCCYTCGATGAGAATGGGGGCGTGCTCGCTCCTCCTTTTCCAGGAATCCACAATCATCTCCTTTGTCTTGATCATATTGAGGGAGAGGTTGTTATCCTGGCACCACACGGCCAGGTCTCTGACCTCCTCCCTATAGGCAGTCTCATTGTTGTCGGTGATCAGAATTARCACTGTTGTGTCATCAGCAAACTTAATGATGGTGTTGAAGTTGTGCCTGGCCTTGCAGTCATGAGTGAACAGGGAGTACAGGAGGGGACTGAGCACGAGGGGCTCTCGTGTTGAGGATCAGCGTGGCGGATGTGTTATTACCTACCCTTACCACCTGGGGGCAGCCCGTCAGGAAGTCTAGGATCCAGTTGCAGAGGGAGGTGTTTAGTCCCAGGGTCCTTAGTTCAGTGATGAGCTTTGAGTGCACTATGGTGTTGAATGCTGAGCTGTAGTCAATGAATAGCATTCTCACATAGTTGTTCCTTTTGTCCAGGTGGGAAAGGGCAGTATGGAGTGCAATAGAGATTGCATCATCTGTGGATCTGTTTGTGCGGTATCCAAATTGGAGTGGGTCTAGGGTTTCTGGGATGATGGTGTTGATGTGGGCCATGACCAGCCTTTCAAAGCATTTCATGGCTACAGATGTGAGTGCTACGGGTTGGTAGTCATTTAGGCAGATTATGTTAGTGTTCTTGGGCACAGCGACTATGGTGGTCTGCTTGAAACGTGTTGGTATTACAGACTCGGACAGGGAGAAGTTGAAAATGTCAGTGAAGACACTTGCCAGTTGGTCAGCGCATGCTCACATTACACATCCTGGTAATCCGTCTGGCCCAGCGGCCTTGTGAATGTTGACCTGTTTAAAGATCTTACTCACATCGGCTGCGGAGAGCGTGATCACACAGTCATCCGGACCAGCTGATGCTCTCATGCATGTTTCATTGTTACTTGCCTCGAAGCGAGCATAGAAATGATTTAGCTTGTCTGGTAGGCTCGTGTCATTGGGCAGCTCTCAGTTGTGCTTCCCTTTATAGTCTGTAATAGTTTGCAAGCCCTGCCACATCCGACGAGCATCAAAGCCGGCGTAGTACGACTCGACCTTAGTCCTGTATTGATGCTTTGCCTGTTTGATGGTTCCTTTGGCGGGCATAGTGGGATTTCTTATAAGCTTCTGAGTTAGAGTCCCGCTCCTTGAAAGCGGCAGCTCTGCCCTTTAGCTCGTGGCGAATGTTGCCTGTAATCCATAGCTTCTGGTTGGGGTATGTACGTACAGTCACTGTGGGGACGACGTCCTCGATGCACTTATTGACAAAGCCAGTGACTGATGTGGTGTTATACTCCTCAATGCCATCGGAAGAATCCCGGAACATGTTCCAGTCTGTGATAGTCCTCTAGTTTAGCATCTGCTTCATCTGACCACTTTTATATAGACTGAGTCACTGGTTCTTCCTGCTTTAATTTTTTGCTTGTAAGCAGGAATCAGGAGGATAGAGTTATGATCAGATTTGCCAAATGGAAGGCGAGGGATTGTGATTGCCTAGTCACTTTTACACCTACCTACATGTACACATTACCTAAACTACTTCGTACCCCTGCACATTGACTCGATACCAGTGCTCCTGGTAGCCTTGTTATTGTTATTTTATTGTGCTACTATTTCCTTTTTTTAATTAGCATTTTTTTTTTTTTTACTCTGAATTGTTGGGAAAGGGCATAAGTAAGCATTTCACAGTAAAGTCTACACCTGTTGAATTCGGCGCATGTGACAAATACAATTCGATTTGAGCTAGCTAGCCGGTTAGCTAACGTCAGCTATGTTAGTGATAATGGTGATAATGATTATCAATATATACATAACCAGCAATCTATGGTCTAGCTTTCCTCTATACTCGCCATCAGTGGGGACTTAACAAACTCCAACCACCTATTCCTCATTAAAGGGTCCTTCGGCACGGCATGCAAACCACCGTTAGTCAATCCGTATAGAGCTTTTCAGTCTCAAATGGCTGTAACCTTTGAAATCGTTGGGGGCGATGAAACAACAGAGCCCCATTCAATGAAGGGAAGCAAAGTGGGCAGAGGGGCGATTTGCACGTGGAGCTTGGCAAAAGGGGGCATGATTTGTTGACAGAATTGTAATCCATTTACTCTTTGTGACACACTGAGGTTCCAAATTCCATTTTAGACGAGACTTACTTTATGACCAAAATAATAATTTTGACACTAGAATAAACGTTTCTGACTRATATTGATGGCACATACGGCGTTTTCAAAGGAATTAGTTGGTTTTTAGGGGCAGTCACTCTCTTTGACCTGACTTTCCATTGCAACCAATTCATTTCCAGGTTGGCTGAGTAAATCTCTTTAACCTGCGTGGTATCACCTGTCAGACAACTTAAACATGGATATCAGGGTATGTGTTCTGTTTGACAGGATTTTCAGACAATTCTCAGAAAGACTGGCAACTAAATGACAGAAACTTGCCTTGCTTAACATTACAGGACTGGAATGTTGCACCTGATCCCCCTGAAGTAAATGAGAATACACACACACACACACACAACACACACACAACACACCACACACCACCACACACACACAACACACACACACACACAACACACACCCCAAACACACACACACACACACACAACAAGTTTCGGTTGGGTCCTGTGGATTGGAAGTTAAAATCTTAAATACTGATAATTAAAGAGCATTACATACGATATCCTTTATAGTAGGTACTGTATGTTCCACAATTGGCATCCGATTTTTATGCGAATATTCAAAAATATGCAGAAAGAAAATATGTGCATTTTCCCAACAGCGCGTGTTTCCACCAAGCTGACTTGTTGCAGATAACAATCAGTGTGTGATGACATAGTGCACACAAATGTATCACTTCTTTTCATGTATCGAATAAAAATCTAGTTTGATGCGTTTACCGTTGCATTTACAACTATACCAATAGTTTTGTCTTGGCAAGTGCACTCTAGCCAACGACTCGCAGATGCTGTGCAGGTAGGATAGTCTACATGATGAGATGATTATGGATAAGAGCAAGACTCATTTGTATTTGTCAAAAGGCAGRCAAGCATCGATCCTCATGTCACCACAATAWGACKCTRGATATTTATTGGAAAGGAGCATCAAGCTCATCACCGTGTACTTTCACCMCCCTGTGAAGTTCATCAGAACTTATTTGTATTTCATCTTATTTCATCTGSATGGTTTCCCGAGTCGTAGTGGAAGGACCACACACCATATTATTGTGTGACTCTACGTTGACATCAATATGATTGTTATTATATCAATATTTCCACCTCCATTTCTCCCATAATTAATGTTACAGACTAAGATCCCACCATGTCGAACAAACAAATTCTGTCGGCATTTATACAATTGTACCAAAACTTTGTTTCCATCACAGCTGTCGTGATTTTTTTTTTTAATAGGGTTCGACTAATGCATTCAGTTGTACAACTGACTAGGTCTTTCCCTTTCCCATGATCGACAGCCATACTCGCATAAAAACTGGATGGGAAACGTGGTTAGTGTAGGGTTTCTGCCTAGTGCTCAACAACTACATTGATTTCACTGTCATGAGTAGTTTGAAGAAAGCTATTTTTATCCAATGAATAAGCTTAACTTCAGTTTCTCCCATTTCTCTATTTCCCTCTTCCCTACACCAMTAGGGGATGGTTGGGAGATGGAGAGATACTGTTTGTGTGGGGAAGGGGGGCTGTAAACGTCGACCATCGTATAATTGGCTCTTTGATGGAAGGGAAAGGGGGGATATCCTATACCCCCAAGCTTATGAATAGGCCTGGTTTTTTTTCTCACACTGAAATATACCGTAGCCTCTGAAACCAGGGATAGGCTTTCAACAATAGCTCATTGTAGAGTGAAGAGACACTTTCCAGTACACTCTAGAATAATCAGCCCCTGTCCCCAAAGCCTTTTCCACCTCCTTTCACTCGCTCGGTCACAGACACGCACATTCCAGCCTTCTTTTATGAAATCATGTGAATGTGTTCATGCGTAAATTCATTATTCCACTCCAAATGTAGGGCAAACGGGGCCTCATACACTGTTGATTTGCTCTTATTTTTGCACAGAATAACTGGTTCCCGTGTTTACTTTGACCAAGCTCCAACATAAGACGACTTGATTCGGCCTTAAGTTCTGAGGAACTGAGAAAACACATTAGTCTGGAAGTTTACCCAGATAACGTGGAGAATTTGATTAAGAAAGTGTCCTTTTTCATAATGTGTAAATGAAAGAAAAACAAAAGAGGATGGAAAAACAAAAGGAACATTCTCTGAAGTGGAAGTTGCTTGGTGCCAAGTCTCACACACGCCAAAGGCATTCTCTTGAAAAGAACGTTAGTCTCCTTCCTCTGGAGAAGGAAATCTACCCAGCCAGCCTGTGTTTTCCTGCAAACATAGCAACTGACCAATGAAAACGCTGAGAGGGGCTGACTGTAATCCACCACTCATGTGACTACTGAATGATTTACCAAGAATGGCCCCTCCTTCCTTCACCTGCCCCTCCCCACTGACGTGATTCACCGGGCTGCCGGGGGAGGGAAGGATTTTGTAACACAGAAGCTGGGAGGTGCCTTAGCAGGGCAGTCCAGTTCAGGCAGCCCTAAGAGAAGGAGTGAGAGCGATAAAGAGCGAGTATGTCTGACAGGTGGTTGAGTCTCCCACGTTGCTGTGCTCTGGAATGCCATAGTATGGGGAGATAGAATAAGCCATCACATCGTTGTAGGAGCAACGGCAGCACTGAGAGCTGTATCAGAAACGGCACCATGAAGGGCCAGGTAGTTAATGGCTTCCAGGCTGAGACTGGACCCTTGGACTGGAGCTCCGGCACTGGGATGCCCCCACGGAGGGGCAAGAGTATGGAAGAGTTGGGGAATTGTGACTATGCCAAGGAAAGGATGGTCCGTCTGCAACAGCAACCACAGTTCCAGCAGAAGCAGCAACAGGTGGTTGGATACCACGGTTATAAGCTAGCTCCAGCGCCAGTGCTGGCCCCTGTACCGGTGGCAGCTCCAAGGTCTGTGCCAACTCCGTGGCCAGGGCAATGGGACTACCAGGCCAACCTGAGGCAGGGGAATGCCGGTCGGCAGGCCAGCTGGGAGTATGAGGACTATGACAGAGTGCCCTATAGAGACACAAGGCCTCAAAGCAGGGACCTTTATTTCCGCTCTGCCTCAGATAATGGCCACCTGGAACCCAGGAGAGTGCAAGAGTGGTCTGGTAAACATTGCTTCTACCCAGGCCCGGAGGACCACAACTACCAGGAGCACAACCGAGAGACACAAATCAAGGATTACAGGGATGTCCACAGACGTCAGGCGCAGTATGACATAGACAGGGACAAATATGACCACAAAGAGGAGGAGTATCCCTACAAACAGTGTGACCTCTACAAAGACAGAGATGGGGACCACTATGACTGCAAAAAACGGGACTATTGGGACCTGGAAAATGAGTTTTATCAAGATCATGACCGTTATGATCGCAAAGAGTCAGACCAGTATGATCACACAGACCGGTACAACCCTAGGGACATAGGCCATCATGACCGCAAAGATGGTGACCTGTACGACCTTAAAGATCAGGAATATTTTGACCGCAGGAGACAGAGCAAGAATGACCACACAGAAAATGATTATTTGGACTACAGACAAGACAATAGGAAAGAGGACCACTACGTAAAATACCGCTATGTTCGCAGGGAGGATTATTATGACCATAAGGAGAAGACCCATTATGAGCTCAGAGAGAATGACCACTATGACCAAAAGGAAAAGGACCACTATTTGCTTAAAAAGAGTGATAGTTATGACCACAAGGAAAGGGACCGGTACAACTACAAAGGAAAGGACCACTGTGATCGCAGAGAAAAGGACCACTGCAACGACAAGGGAAAGGACCACTGTGATCGTAAGGAAGAAGACCATTACAGGGATTTGCGATCATTATCTATGGACTCCAGGTATGAGGAATACCCCGGCAGTGGGAAGCACTGTGAAGGATGGGTTGAGGACCACAATCAGCCCGCACGGGAGCGGCGGTCCTACGACCGTCACCTGTGCCACGACAAGGACCGTGAAAACGGGTCCCACCTGGATTCAGGTAGCCTCATGGGGACCGTGAACCACCCCAGGCGGGCACGTAAGCCCGTCTACATGGGCTCCCTTGACCGTAACAGTTTCTACAGGAGGACCGCCCCCAGCGCTCTGCGGAGGTCAGAGTTTGCCATCAACAGTAAGCAGAAACAAGGTAAACGTCTGTGTGCTGGGAAGGATTCAGTTATGTAAAGTAGGCAGAGGCCAGAACATGGGGTTATAGGAAGTTTTCCTCTTTATTGCTGATCTAGGATCAGCTTTCCTGACACCAATCCATTGAGCGCTTACAAAATAAAAACAGTGTTTTTTTGGGGGAGCAACCCAGCCGCCCAGCAACAACGAGTCACCAGTTCATTTCCACCCACGATTGGATCATATGAAAATTTCACCAAGATTGAATTGTAAGCCACGATTGTAATGTGAAGTGTCCTGTATTTTCCGAAGTCTCAACCTCAGACGAATGACCTTTAGTTGCACTTACAATGGACGTCTAAAGTGTTGTGGCCTGGGGCCTCATTTATTAAAACGTTGCATACGTACAAAATATACCCCGACACGAGCGCGCAATAGTTTCCACTCATTTATAATAACTGAAACTTGACGTTCGAATGTTCTTACCTCCACAAACTTTAGACCATCCTACAGAATATGTCTAGGGGTTGTAGTATTGCATTGAAACCAGGCAAGTAAGTATTTTGTGCAAATGGGGGATATGATGACACACTTATTGATAATAAAAAAAAAATGAAATACTGGAAAATATAACAAGATACAAACATTTGCCGTTAGTGAGAAGAGCGAAAATATTTTTTKTTTTATCTTTGCAATCTAAAATAACAAATTATTTATTTCCATGATCATTGTACAATTACATTCCTTCTCTTTTCTGACAGTGGTGAAAGTAGCCTATACAATAAATAGAGATACTATTCGTCCCATCTCATATTTAATTGGACCTACTTCATCATTGTAAATAGATGAGCTATTTCAAGTGTTTGGCTCTATATGATCCTTCCCATTTTTATACCTACACATTCTCTTCAGAAATAGCAGATATTTAGTAGGCAACTGTTATAAATGAGGCCAAGGTGCTCACTCACTTTCCAGGCATGTGTGTGTCAGACATAGTCTGAGGCTTGTAGTGCGTGGTGGTTTCGCCTATTGTCTTAGGAAGGTGAACCTGAAAGTATTTTAGGGCGGAGGAACCAGTCAAGCAGGTTATGTTGGCTCTTGGTTTTTGTTGGCTCCTTTTCTCCTCTGTGTGTGTGCTCTCTCTCTCTCCTCTCTCTCTCTCTCTTCTCTCTCTCTCTCTCTCTCTCTCTCTCTCTCTCTCTCTCTCTCTCTCCTCTCTCTCTCTCCTCTCTCTCTCTTCTTCTCTCTCTCTCTCTCTCTCTCTGTCTCTGTCTCTGTCTCTGTCTCTGTCTTGTCTCTCTCTCTCTCTGTGTCTGTGCTGTTTGTTGTGTCTGTGTCTGTGTCTCTCTCTGTGTCTGTGTCTGTCTCTATCTTCAAATCTGCACAGAAGAAGTGGCATTTGTCATCAGTCTCTTGCTCGGGTGTTTCACATGACTCATTCCATTGCTGTCTTAAAGGGATAGTTCACCCAAATTACTAAATTGCATATTGGTTTCCGTACCCTGTAAGCAGGTTATAGACAACGTAAGACACCAATCCATGCGCTGTTTTTGTTTACCTGGCCACTGTTTCCAAAGGCACAAATCCAATGCAAGTTATTGATACCAATATTTGCATTTTTCACACTTCATTTTGTCATATGGGTGAACTATCCATTTAATGGTGTGGCTGCTCTTAGACACTCTGTCTAAGTAGGACTTTGTCCTGGCTGGATGGAATGTCTGTGGCAGGTGTTAAGCACCGCAGATTACCATTGTGTCACCATTCAGGTGAACTGAGTGAGTATTTGTGTGTGTGTGTGTGTGTGTGTGTGTGTGTGTGCCTAAATATGTCAGAGCAAGAGAGCACTTCTCCTCGGGAGTTTGCTTCAAGAAGCAGGTGAAGCACCCTAGTGCTCAGCACAGCCTGGTACCAGACAGAACTCACTACCTTCTCCCCCCCTCCCCAAACACACACACTGACCATGTTTCCAACCAGTAATCCCTAACGTCAACACAGTGAGGAGGAAGAGAAGGTGGTGAGTTCTGTCTGGTCCCAGGCTGTTATGAACACTAMGGTGACTCCTCCACAGAGGGACTGAATTTCAAGTTGCATGTACCAAGAGTGTGCGTGTGTGTTTGTCTGTGGAGGTGCCTGTTGCTGGTCTCCGTAGTAATCCATGAGCAGCAGCTGCTGATGGGCAGATGGGGGATTAATCAGAAAATCCTTAGACAACCTTCTCACAACATTCTGGTAACATTCTGTCTAGGGGCCAGCCTGGCAGACAAATGCCCCAGGTCTCGAGCCGAGGAGGGAATTAGCCAGCTAATGTAGGTCAGAAACACTGCACAAGCTCTCTGACACAAACACTGACATCTGGTCTCTCACTATCACACACACACACACGTAGTCCTGTTACATGTATTTGAAATAACTTCACTATCTGCTGGTACATTCCCTAATTTGTTTTTACACAAATGAACAAGCTAGTTAGCACATTATCTTGTGAAACTGTTGAAGTAGCTAGCAAGCGACAAGATTTGCCAAATAACAGACTATAATGTCTTCTACAGTGGCACTTACTTTGCAATGTGCAGAATACAATCACTCATCGGGGGGGATTTCTTCTCAACAGCAGATCTCCTGCACTCATTTTTGAGAATTGATACAAAAGTTTTATATTTCTTAAGTTTTGCATTGCGCTGAAAACGTATCTTCTCACGTGCTTGACTATGTTGTTGATTGTCTTTGATTTCTACAGTGTTCTGACGTTTAATTTACCATAGGAATCTAAATCTATATCAGTGTATCGCAAGAGGAATATTGCTGTGTTTTTCAAACTTCTCAATACAGGTTTTGATTGAACAGGACCTGGTATTTGTAATTTCATTTGCTGAACTAGAGCAAATCAATTGTCTTTTATCTCAAAAATGGGAAGAGGGGTCATAAGAAATTGAGTTTGAGGTAACTCATGCAAGGATTAAAATGTTTTGTTCCACTTAGAATTCTAAATCCTGACCTTTGAACTTCAATTCAAACTTCTAACTTGGAAATTAGACTATTAACACTATTGTCATTTCATTTGACCTTCCATAAAAGTTGTGTTATCAGTGCGTAAAATGATTGGCATCAGCATATTTTATTTACTGCAAGTACTTTGCTCTACGAAAGTAACTTCACGGTGCATGTTTTGAAAGAAACCCCAGTGGTCTTAAGTGAATTTGTGAGGGGATAGAAGAAACACTGGTGCAACTCAGGCTTGGGTATGTGAATGCCCCTGCCACCCTACTTCAGAGACACCCAACAGCATTTGGAGTTGACAGTAGGGTTAACTAGAGAGCCAAAATTGACCTTTTGACCTTTAAGCTTTTGGAGTAAACAGAGGTATCCTACTGTCCAACATGTGGAGCGTCTTCCTTTCCTGTGGCCCATCTCACTGCTTGCTGAAACCAGTGTGGTTTAAGTTTAATTATACTGTGGGCTCTAAGGAGTTGGCCCATGTTTGTTTTACTTTCCTGGCTCTTGTGAACTTGTAGGGTCCATAATTACCAACTCTTGCTTACACCTTCTGGAACAAATATGCTAGCTGTGAGTCACTTGTATTTCCGGGAACAAATAAATCAACCAGTGAAAGAAGTTGACGCTAATAACACACCAACCAATGGAATTTCCCAAAATAGGTGAACTTGTGTAAAAATAAGTGTACAAAAAGGGGCATACAAAGCATGGAAATACAGTTGAAGTCGGAAGTTTACATACACTTAGGTTGGAGTCATTAAAACWAATTTTTCAACCACTCCACAAATTTCTTGTTAACAAACTATAGTTTTGGCAAGTCGGTTTGGACATCTACTTTCTGCATGACACAAGTAATTTTTCCAACAATTGTTTACAGACAGATTATTTAACTTATAATTCACTGTATCACAATTCCAGTGGGTCAGAAGTTTACATACACTAAGTTGACTGTGCCTTTAAACAGCTTGGAAAATTCCAGAAAATGTCATGGCTTTAGAAGGTTCTGATAGACTAATTGACATCATTTGAGTCAATTGGAGGTGTACCTGTGGATGTATTTCAAGGCCTACCTTCAAACTCAGTGCCTCTTAGCTTGACATCATGGGAATATCAAAAGAAATCAGCCAAGACCTCCACAAGTCTGGTTCATCCTTYGGAGCAATTTCCAAACGCCTGAAGATACCACGTTCATCTGTGCAAACAATAGTACGCAAGTATAAACACCATGGGACCACGCAACCATCATACCTCTCAGGAAGGAGACGCGTTCTGTCTCCTAGAGATGAACGAACTTTGATGCGAAAAGTGCAAATCAATCCKAGAACAACAGCAAAGGACCCTGTGAAGATGCTGGAGAAAACAGGTACAAAAGTTTTGTATTTTTTATTTCACCTTTATTTAACCAGGTAGGCTATTTGAGAACATGTTCTCATTTTCAACTGCGACCTGGCCAAGATAAAGCTAAGCCTGTCTCTTATACACATCTAGATGTGTATAAGAGACAGGCTCCAAAACCACCATAAAAAAAACAGACTACGGTTTGCAACTGCACATGGGGACAAAGATTGTACTCTTTGGAGAAATGTTCTCTGGTCTGATGAAACAAAAATAGAACTGTTTGGCCATAATGACCATTGTTATGTTTGGAGGAGAAAGGGGGAGGCTTGCAAGCCGATGAACACCATCCCAACCGTGAAGCACGGGGGTGGCAGGATCATGTTGTGGGAGAGCTTTGCTGCAGGAGGGACAAAATTATGTGAATATATTGAAGCAACATATCAAGACATCAGTCAGGAAGTTAAAGATTGGTTGCAAATGGGTCTTCCAAATGGACAATGACCACAGCATACTTCCAAAGTTGTGGCAAAATGGCTTAAGGACAACAAAGTCAAGGTATTGGAGTGGCCATAACAAAGCCCTGACCTCAATCCTATAGAAAATGTGTGGGCAGAACTGAAAAAGCGTGTGCGAGCAAGGAGGCCTACAAACCTGACTCAGTTACACCAGCTCTGTCAGTGGGAATGGGCCAAAATTCACCCAACTTATTGTGGGAAGCTTGTGGAAGGCTACCCAAAACGTTTGACCCAAGTTAAACAATTTAAAGGCAATGCTACCAAATACTAATTGAGTGTATGTAAACTTCTGACCCACTGGGAATGTGATGAAAGAAATAAAACCTGAAATAAATCATTCMCGCTACTATTATTCTGAAATGTCACATTCTTAATTCATAAAGTGGTGATCCTAACTGACCTAAGACAGGGAATCTTTACTAGGATTAAATGTCAGGAATTGTGAAAAACTGAGTTTAAATGTATTTGGCTAAGGTGTATGTAAACTTCCAACTTCAACTGTACTGTATATGGGCAACTTCAATGTATTGTGAGTTTCGGAATAGGAACAAGATAAGATTATATTCACTGGCGCACATTCAGGGGAAGAATAGGCTACACAAAGTCAGGATAGAGATTCAGCGGTTTGTATGATCAATTTTTGTATATGTGTTTTTTTATGTTTATACCTTAGTTCATGCAAGCCACAGACTGAAAGACTATTTTAAAGAGAAGAAATGTACATGCTTCATTTTGGCATTGTGACTACACTTTTTTTCCCTTCAGCTTTTTTACTCTGTTCCACAATCTATAATTCCGTTCCAGCGAAGCCACTCCCCACACTTCAAACCTTGGCTTGATTATAAGAGGCCCCCATGCTATTATGGTTGCCACAGCAACAGGGCGTTCTTGTGTGAACTTTGGGCCGAGCACACAGCACGTATTGTGCGCGACCTTCGACTTCACATTGAAACACAAACTCAGCAGGTAACCTCTAGACAGTGTTGCATGTTCCACATAAAACATGACTCAAYGAATTCACAGATCACACCCCCACAAAAATCTTTGTCTCAAATGAGTATGTCATACAATGTTGCCAACTAATTTCTCTCTGTTATTTATCATTTAAATGTTGATATGAGATGCATGCTGCAAGTTCCTTATAACAGTTACACACAGACAGTGAGAGAAAAGAGTGAGAGAGAGAGAGAGGAATGTGGGACCTGTTTGAGATCCTCAAGATGGTATTCAGCCTGTTGGGGGCGTAGTTGTGTCAGTTATTAGGCCTAGTTCCGATTTAAAACGCAGAGCCCGGCTTGCAAATCAGACTGGACCAGGCGTGTGTGTCAGAAAGGGAGTGTTGTGGGTGTTCATGTTGGCCCTGTCCAGAAACCACCCCTTCTCCCTAGACAGTGGGTCTATATCTGAAAACATTACTCACCGTCAAATCCTTGCTTCCTCTGTCCTTGTTTTTTTGCATTCCTCACCTCCCGTCTTTCCCACTTTGAGAGGAGAGGACTGGAGAAAACAAGTATCAAGGAAGCAAGGAATGTTTTCAGATACAGCCTTGTTGCATGTGTGTGCATGCAGATATACAGATCTTACATACCCTCTCACATCATGTGCATACACTGAATTGCAAAACGACCCCTAGCCCCTACTACACCCGGTCTCTCATGTAGATCTGTGAAGATTGGATAGATGTATAATATATATATATATATATATATATAGATTGGATAGATGTATTATATATATATATATATAGATTGGATAGATGTATTATATATATATATATATATATATATCGATTGGATAGATGTATAATATATATATAGATTGGATAGATGTATTTTATATATATATAGATTGGATATGTGTATAATATATATGTAGATTGGATAGGTGTATAATATATATATATATATATATATATATATATAGATTGGATAGATGTATAATGTATTATTAAGCATTATAGTGAAAGTTCTACAGGATTGGCTTGGGAGTATGTTCTAAGGGTCTATGTGGTATTCAGAAACACTCACACAGTTTTTCTTCATGGACATGAATAATCCAGTCCAGACATAGTCCAGTTCAAGTCTTTACTGTGCACCGGGGTGTCTGCGTGCACTGGGTTGTGTCTAATCATGGAGGGTTTCCATCCATTCTCATGGTAATGTGGGAATAGAATAGAGCCTGTGCACTGAGACAAATAGAGAAACCCTTCCATGAGGCTAGAGCAAGACAGGGAAACTACAAGTGGGACTGTACTTTGGAGAATAGGCTGCCTAGGAATGACTGGGCTGACTTGAACCTGTTTGTGGGAGTGTGTGGGCGTGGGGCAGGGTGGAGCAAAGGTGCTTGGCTACAGGTGGGTCTCTCTCTGTCTCTTTCCCTCTTTCATTCACTTAAATTCTCAGCTGAGGTATCAATGTTAATGTCGGCCTTCACAGTATCTGTTCTCTGAACTTTTAAGAAAGGAAGTCATTTTTTAAAGATAAATATGGGCTGTATCGAAACACATCCTGATTTCAGAGTGAAGATTGTTGGCCTGTGTTTGACCCAAGGTCTTTCAATGTAGCATTTTGTGGCGTTAATTGAAGTCTTGTAAAAAAAAATCCTAATGCGGTCCATAGAGGAGTGTGAAGTTGAATGCCGCATCCTTGGCAAAGGACTGGTTGAATCAAAAGCAWAACTTTCACTGGTGTTAAACATGTGTGTTAACATTTCCCATCCAGTTCGCATAGAGGATATTTGTGCTCTACCTCTCATCTCAAGTTTGTCCTGCAACCCAGGCTTTCATTTGGTTCAGAGGACTAGCTTAATAAGCCAACTTGCCTGAGACCTGAAGACACACATTTACGCGTCGAACACTTGTGGAGAAGTCTGTCAATAATAAAGCGCTGCTCTGCCTTCTTAACAACACTATCAACAAGGCAGGTCCAACAGGCCCTGGTTTTGTCGCACCTGGACTACTGTTCAGTCGTGTGGTCAGGTGCGACAGAGGGACTTTAAGGAAAATTGCAGTTGGAACAGGGCAGCACGGCTGCCACTTAAAAGTACACGGAGAGCTAACATTAATGACATGCATGTCAATCTCTTATGGTTCAAAGTAGAAGAGAGATTGACATGTGTATGTGACCAATAAAATGTGATTTAATTTGATTCAGCTTGTCAACACTTACGAAAACAAGTAGTGAAGACGTCAATCTCTCTTCTACTTTGAACCATAAGAGAGATTGACGTCTTCACTACTTGTTTTCGTAAGTGTTGACAAGCTGAATCAAATTAAATCACATTTTATTGGTCACATACACATGGTTAGCAGATAGCGAAATGCTTCTAGTTCCGACAGTGCAGTAATGTCTAACAAGTAATCTTAACAATCTCACAACAACTACCTTATACACACAAGTGTAAAGGGATGAATAAGAATATGTACATATAAATATATGAATGAGCGATGYCCGTGCGGKATAGGCAAGATGCAGTAGACGGTATAGAATACAGTATATACATATGAGATAAGTAATGTAGGATATGTAGACGTTATTAAAGTGCCYTWATTTAAAGTGACTAGTGATACCTTTATTAAATCAATTTATTAGAGTGGCCAGAGATTTGAGTCAGTATGTTGGCAGCAGACACTCAATGTTAGTGATGGCTGTTTAACYGTCTCATGGCCTTGAGATAAAACCTATCTTCTAAAAGCTTCTAACTTAACTGCCCTTCACTGACATGGAGGTAGTKTATTTAAAGAGTGCAAYATATATAGCAGCCTATAGCCTAATTCTGTCTGTCAAACAGGTAGACCTACCTCTTATTTCTTAAATAGGAAGAATCAGGCTCCAAACACAAAGCCCTGTTGTTGTTAGTAACGTCTAATAAGAATTTAGACGGTTGGCATTAATTGTGCCTACTCAAATTTGCCTACTTTCAACAACATGAGCTGTCCATTTCTGATTGATTGGGCCGCGGCTGCTGCTTGAAGTGTCAGCACCACAATGTAAGTTACTCGAATCTGGCGTATTGTGAGGTCAATAACTCTGATAAATACGTCATAAGCAAGAAACATATTGTTTTTATTCAAATCAATTATAGTAGTAGCAAGCTATCAAAGTTGACCTCCGGTCCTCCTCCTCCTCCTCTTCGCCCTTTCCTTCTCAAACTGAACAGAACATAGGCTATAGGCTAGTTCACACGCAAGATATTACATTTTTTGAAGAAGAAAAATTCAAATAACTATTTGACTCTCCTGAACTGCCTACACAGCACAGCATTGGTTAGGCAGCGCAAAAAAAACAATCAACAAGAGCAGTGCATGACTGGGCTCAAGGTTGCAATATCCAGTGCAGTGTGTAATGCAGCCTAGTTTTATTTACGCTATCCCAGTAGTGCAAAAGACTCAAGTCAATTTTCTTAGAAATATATCTTTGCTCTTTTCTTCTCTGCGCATACACTTCTCGTAGACTATGGATCAMTTGATTGAGACCACACTAAATAGCCTATAGGCACACTTGATGGTTCATCCCTTAATTACCCATTCTGACACTCACTGTAACTCCTTGCTAAGAGTCTCAGTGAGCTCACTGGCTGTAGGTGATTATGTGTAGAGTGTGCAYTCYTCAGCATACATAGTCATTTTAGCTTCTTGTAAGACKAGTGGCAAATCATTTGTAAAAATAGAGAAGAGTAATGGRCCAAGGCAACTGCCCTGAGGGACACTGCATATCTGATGTTGGAGAAGCTTCCATTAAAGAATACTCTCTGAGTTCTATTGGATAAGTAACTCTCCAACCGTGTGATGGCAGGTGATATAAACATTTTCAATAACAAATGATGATCAATAATGTCAAAGGCTCCACTGAAAGCAAATAATACAGCTCCATCAATCATCTTATTATCCATTTATTTTAGTTTATCGTCAGTCATCTGAGTCAGCGCAGTACAAGTTGAGTGTACATATAACTACAAGACCTGAGCATGTAAGCAAAGTATCTAAATCAAACTGGGCTACAAGGTAATAATATTAAATMAATGTCATATGGGTGAGAAGTGTATTCCCTGCCCTGTCACCTTTGTTTGTTTCGCAGCCCCTTTCCATTTTTCCTTTGTAGCACTGATTCTGCAGATAGCAGCTACTTTGAGGAGTTTTACTTCCTCACAATATATAGTTGTCTCAACTACTTTGATTGAATGCACTTTCTTGTAAGTTTCTCAAAGAGCTCCTGACAATGATTGAATTGTTTTGAGATGGAAGTGGGAWCATCTGTGTGTATTGGGTGTTGTGACTTTCATTAATCTGATGACTGTTATTTATTTAATCCACTAACTATGTTTTATTGTTACCCGATTTTAATTAAATTAATCATGTAACAATTAACTCATTAGGAATTTGGGGCATCACTTTAAAGAGTTACCATCTCCCGAAATGAACTCTATATGGTCTTTACCTATAACATCCATAAAACAGCCAACATATTAATCATAACCTCTTGTCATATCATCATTCTGAGCAGTCGTAACATCATGCATCTGCAAAAAACCCAGCCTTACTCATGATTCAGTACTACACAAATTGGTTTATTTATTTACTAGCTAACTAAATAATAACACAGGATTAACACACATAGATTATTGACTAGAAACTTAGTCCGCTAGGGAACTGTTTCCATCGTATTAACACAATATGATGACTTGTTACAACAGAGATGGGGGAGGGGGGGGAGGAGAGAGAAAGAGACACTTATCATGGATACATTTGACAACTATTCTCACATTAATAATATACTTTGCACACGAACCGCCGCCCATTATGAAATCATGAATGTATTTATGTGTGAATGCCTTTGTTTGCCGTTTATCTCTGTCGGAACCAGGCCATCTTAGGAAYGATGTGGGTTGGCCTTTTCAGCTGCACGCTTGAAAGGCTCTGATTGTCCGAAAGGGTCCGGACAAGTCTCTTCTATTGTTGTTCTCTCTGGAAGATAGCCATTGGTGATGGTGGTGGGAGAATATGGTGATTTGAAACTCGTAGTAGGGTGGGATGGTTTGAAGAGTCGTAGGATGGGATGGTTTGAAGAMTCGTAGGATGGTGCCTCTTAGATTCGCTTTTCTCTATCTGACTTAGGACAGCTAATTAGCCGTACCAGTGACTGTATGGGAAATGAGCTTCTCGCKWACACCTCGTGTCGATTATTCAGGGTTCAGGATTCCGACCACTTTACACGCACAGCTGCAACCTGGCAATGTTCTGGTCTGAAGATTGATTTCTCTCCCAAGCCTTTATGCACGCTAGGCAAAAGGGGACGGTTCCGTCAGTCTGACACGCTCTCTGTCCTCACTCGGGGCGTYGTTACTTAACTTGCAATCATATCCTTTGCACAGTATCTGTTATGACTCCTAAAATTATTKATATCTTAACAAAAATACTTTCCAAATATTTCATATTCTAAGCACAGCGTATTGGATGGAAGCTTGACAGATAGAGTTACAAGGTACAGTATTTCATCTATACAATGACATCATAAAATGAAAACCCATATGACATTAGTTTTCTATAGCTCCCCACTGACCTTTTCCCACATTGTTAAAAATATTGTTCCACTATTCACATTTTTGAACGTGTTAGTTTCGGCAGGAAAAAGTCTGTTAACAAAGAACATTCCTTGGGTTAAATACTGGAAGGGGAAAGAAAGTCTCCTTCTCCTGTAATTTACAACAGGGTGTAAACTGTTGACCATCCAGCAGCCCCCTCCCCTCTCTGTGGGAGAGAGAGAGAGACCTGGTTAGTCATCCCACACCAGTCTGATCTGACCCATTCTGATCCTCACAGGACTGTCATGACATGGCTATATATTTRATATTATTTGTATTGCCTGGCAGGTAGTCGTTACCTGAGCRTCCCTGCCACCTCTTGCATCCTAGGATAAGCAGCCAGAAGAACCACAGCCCTTGCACCTGACTTTCTGTTGTCCTCACCCCGACTATCTTAGCCACTGACTCAGTGAGCCAGTATTGTCAGACACAGATTAAAGCACATACCATTACTAGGAGCAACACCAGATGCACTGGGAGCTCGACTAGACCCATGCGACAGAGAGAAAAAGAGGCAGAAAGACCGAGACAGAGACGGAGACACAGAGATGCAGACACAGAGGGAGAGTGAGGGAAAGAGACACATAGAGAAACACTGAGCAAGAGAGACACGGAGAGAGAAAGAATGAGAGAGAGACAGATACTGGGACCCAAAGAGAGAGAGACACAGAGACACACGCAAAGAGAGGGAGAGAGAGAGAGAGAAAGAAAGAAAGAAAGAAAGGGCTGCGCGAGAGACTGATGGAGACCAAGACATAGAGGGAGAGAGACACAGGGAGACCGAGACACAGAAAGAAAGAGACTGATGGAGACCAAGAAAATAGAGGGAGAGAGACACAGGGAGACCAAGACACAGAAAGAAAGAGACTGAAAGAGAGCGAGACAGAGAGACACACACAGAGAAAGACAGAGAGATGCACACAGAGAGCGAGAGAGAGAGYGYGAGAYAYAYAYASASAGYGYGAGAGAMARASAGAGAYAYAGASACASAGYYYYAGAYAYAGASACASYGGGYGYGAGAGAGAGAGAGGGAGAGCACCCCTCATCACTGTCAAACGCTCCCTAAAACACTTCTGCGAGCAGGCCTTTCTAATCGACCTGGCCCGGGTATCCTGGAAGGATATTGACCTCATCCCGCCAGTAGAGGATGCCTGGTTATTCTTTAAAAGTGCCTTCCTCACCATCTTAAATAAGCATGCRCCATTTTTTTTTAAATGAACCAGGAACAGATATAGCCCTTGGTTCACTCCAGACCTGACTGCCATTGACCAGCACAAAAACATCCTGTGGCATTCTGCATTAGCATCGAATAGCCCCCGTGATATGCAACTTTTCAGGGAAGTTAGGAACCAATATACACAGGCAGTTAGGAAAGCTAAGGCTAWCTTTTTCAAACATAAATTTGCATCCTGTAGCACAAACTCAAAAAAGTTCTGGGACACTGTAAAGTCCATGGAGAATAAGAGCACCTCTTCCCAGCTGCCCAGCACTAAGGCTAGGAAACACTGTCACCACCGATAAATCCATTGTAATTGAGAATTTCAATTAAAAAAAATATACGGCTGGCCATGCTTTCCACCTGGCTACCCCCACCCRGMTCAACCCCCCCACAGCATTTCGCCCAAGCCTCTCCCATTTCTCCTTCACCCAAATCCAGATAGCTGATGTTCTGAAAGAGCTGCAAAATCTGGACACCTACAAATCAGCCGGGATAGACAATCTGGACCCTCTCTTTCTAAAATGATCTGCCGAAATTGTTGCAACCCCTATTACTAGGCTATTCAACCTCTCTTTCGTATCGTCTGAGATTCCCAAAGATTGGAAAGCTGCTGCGATCATCCCCTTCTTCAAAGGGGGAGACACTCTTGACCCAAACTGCTCAAGACATATATCCATCCTGCCCTGCCTTTCTAAAGTCTTCGAAAGCCAAGTTAATAAACAGATCACCGACCATTTCGAATCCCACCGTACCTTCTCCGCTATGCAATCTGGTTTCCGAGCTGGTCATGGGTGCACCTCAGCCACGCTCAAGGTCCTAAACAATATCATAACCGCCATCAATAAAAGACAATAGTGTGCAGCCGTCTTCATCGAAGGTCAGCATCCRGGAGTCGCCTCTTCGCTGTTGACGTTGAGATTGGTGTTTTGCGGGTACTATTTAATGAAGCTGCCAGTTGAGGACTTGTGAGGCGTCTGTTTCTCAAACTAGACAGGTGTGCCTTGTTAATTTGTTGAATTTATTTCCTTCTTAATGCGTTTAAACCAATCAGTTGTTTTGTGACAAGTTAGGGGTGGTATACAGAAGATAGCCCTATTTTGTAAAAGACCAAGTCAATATTATGTCAAGAGCTCAAATAAGCAAAGAGAAATGACAGTCCTTCATTACTTTAAGACGTGGTCAGTCAATACAGAAAATATCAAGAACTTTGAAAGTTTCTTCAAGTGCAGTCGCAAAAACCATCAAGKGCTATGATGAAACTGGCTCTCATGAAGACCGCCTCAGGAAAGGAAGACCCAGAGTTACCTCTGCTGCAGAGGATAAGTTCATTAGACTTACCAGCCTCAGAAATTGCAGCCCAAATAAATGCTTCACAGAGTTCAAGTACAGGGGACAGCATGTTCAGAGAAGACTGCGTGAATCAGGCTTTCATGGTCGAATTGCTGCAAAGAAACCACTATTGAAGGACACAATAAGAAGAGAGACTTGCTTGGGCAAAAAAAACCCGAGCAATGGACATTATACCGGTGGAAAACTGTCCTTTGGTCTGATGAGTCCAAATGTGAGTTTAGATGGATTGGGAAAAGGTGGACCGCAGAGTGAAGGAAAGCAGCCACCAACGTGCTCAGCATATGTGGGAACTCCTTCAAGACTGTTGGAAAAGCATTACAGGTGAAGCTGGTTGAGTGAATGCAAAGATGAAATAAAATATAAATAAAATATGAAATATATATTTTTTTTACACTTTTTTGGTTACTACATGATTCCATATGTGTTATTTCATAGTTTTGATGTCTTCACTATTAAATAGTACAAAAAAAAACAGCTTGAATGAGTAGTTGTGTCCAATCTTTTTACTGGTACTCTGTGTGTGTGATGTTTATATTATACACTGCTCAAAAAAATAAAGGGAACACTTAAACAACACAATGTAACTCCAAGTCAATCACACTTCTGTGAAATCAAACTGTCCACTTAGGAAGCAACACTGATTGACAATAAATTTCACATGCTGTTGTGCAAATGGAATAGACAAAAGGTGGAAATTATAGGCAATTAGCAAGACACCCCAATAAAGGAGTGGTTCTGCAGGTGGTGACCACAGACCACTTCTCAGTTCCTATGTTCCTGGCTGATGTTTTGGTCACTTTTGAATGCTGGCGGTGCTTTCACTCTAGTGGTAGCATGAGACGGAGTCTACAACCCACACAAGTGGCTCAGGTAGTGCAGCTCATCCAGGATGGCACATCAATGCGAGCTGTGGCAAGAAGGTTTGCTGTGTCTGTCAGCGTAGTGTCCAGAGCATGGAGGCGCTACCAGGAGACAGGCCAGTACATCAGGAGACGTGGAGGAGGCCGTAGGAGGGCAACAACCCAGCAGCAGGACTGCTACCTCCGCCTTTGTGCAAGGAGGAGCACTGCCAGAGCCCTGCAAAATGACCTCCAGCAGGCCACAAATGTGCATAAGGATGACAGCAGTGGTGTAGTCTACAGCGATACGGATATCACTTATTATTGATATCTACATAGCGTATTGAGGTGAATCACACTGCTGCTCTCTCATTTAGCTATTTGCGCCTTACGGATTGTGGTTGTTGTGGATGACTGTTAAGAAATCTAAATGTGTATTTGAACCCAAGAAGTTTAAGCTGCCCATTGTTTTTTAAACCAGTGGACAGCCAGTGAAAAACCCATAAAGTAAAATGTAACATCCATATATTGCCAACTATATCAACTTTAACATTGATTAATCCTACAATAGATGTTGTTCAATTGGTAACATACATTTTTGTCTTCTAAAGCCTCTTAAGTGGAAAGTAATCTAAAAGCAACTGAATGTAATCAGATTACGTTACTGGGTTTGGGTAATCCAAAAGTTACATTACTGATTACAATTCTGAACAGGTAACTAGTAACTATAACGGATTACATTTAGAAAGTATCCAACCCAACCCTGGTAACCACTTCATATTTGGACACCCTCCTTGTACAGTAGCCCTATTATTAATAATAGAAACAGTCCTGACCAAATACTGAACAAAAACGGGAAGGAGTTAGTGCATCTCTGTCGAATATTAGGCCTGTACAGGGTTTGGAGGCTTTGCTCATTTAAAAACAACTCTTCTAATGATTCAGCAACATTACACATTTGCTGTGGTGTAGTGACACAGGTTGACATTATGTCTACTCCTGAGACCCCATCCTAGTAAAGAAAAAAAAAAAGTAGTGTTTTATTGTCACATACCGGAGGGGTGCAGTGAAATGTGTTGTTTGATAATGACTGTAATTATATTTTAATAGACAGACCCTAATCTGATKATATATTATACTTTTGGTATCAACCCTGGTCCCCTTGCCTTTATCCTCTGTCCATGCTCCCCCCACTCCTAAATTCCCAGTTTCCCTCTGTCCCATCCATACTCCACTCTCTCCTTTTTGCTTGATTGTATATCTTTGTTTATGCTTTCCATATTCCCAGATGTATTATTCATCCCTTGTGCCTTTTCATCCCTTGTGCCTCTTTCCTTTATCCATGTCCCTCCTCTTCCTTATGTTCTTCATTCTCATCTCTCTATCTAGTCTCCCGCCCACTCTTTACGTACTCTTGATAGTTTCCATTCCCACATCCCTTCCTTTCCCCCCGTTAATTCCTGACTTTCTTTCTCCCTCTATCCCCGCAGTCCTCTTTTCTCCTCTCCGTTCCTAAAACTGTCCTCCTTCCCATCCCTCGTCTCTCCGCTGTCCCACTGAGGCCTATATCTCACTAGCTGCTGTCATAGTCTATTGTGCCATTGACAAAGAGCCGAGTCCACTCCGGTCCATAGCCCATTCAGAAGGCTCAGCAGTGCGTGAAACGGGCTCTCCGTCCGTTCCCATACACCACAGAGACCAGCCATTGACACCAGAGATCTAGATGAAAGTCTAGCCTGACATGTCTAAAGAAAATGGGTCTTGTTCGAAAATTGTTTATAACCAGGGAGTATAAAGGCCTAATCAGAAGAGTGGAATTAATTGTATTTTTCTCCACTGCTCCTCAGGTGCTTAACGTTCACGGCAAGTATGCTTGTTGACATGCTAACTTTCACATTCAATTCCATTCAGTAACCATGAAATCTCTTTCTCTCTTTCCCCCCTCTCTATTTTCTTGCTTTTTTTTCTTTCAGAGATGACCCTCCTGTCGACCCAGCCCAAGTGCCTGGAGTCAACCCCGGTCTCTGCAGTGGTGGCCATCGAGGACCCCGAGCAAAGGATGCTGGAGAAAAGGTCAAAGGTCATAGAAGAGCTGCTGCAGACAGAGAAGGACTACATCAAGGACCTGCAGATGTGTGTCAAGGAGATTATCCAACCACTCCAACGCAAACAGGTACACACACTACTAGAACTAGTAGAAGAAGACAATTTGACTACTTCGAAATGGAGATGCCTCAATGGCGCTGCCTGTGCGTTCACAGTCGCCATAATGGGACAGATACAACATTGCGTCCTCTATCATTCTTTATGGATTTTAATGGTCAGCTTCAAAACAATAAATATTACACCCAATTTATGAAGACATATGCCACTATTATAGACATTATAAGCTTCACAGAGCTTATGTATTGCACATCTAACTGATATATACACACGCACCTACGCACACACTATTATGTCATTCGAAAATGTTTACCCAACTGCCCAGAGACAACATATTAAAAAACAAATACATCTGGCACATTTGCAGAGTTGTTGATTCATGTGCATTGTCCATGTAAAAAKAAAAAATGATTCAAAAAAGTTCAGTAAATATTTCTGTACCTCTACTCATCCTYAAGGTGCAGAACATTGACTTTGACGGTCTATTTGGCAACATCAGCTCTGTGATCGACCTCTCGCGTCGTCTCTTCAAGACCCTCCAGGACACTGACTCCATTGGTAATGCCAACCCTAGACTGTTTTTGTTAGCGAACGTAATGACTCAATTATTAGAAAAACTTGAAAGATGTGCCTCCCACTAAGTCTGACTGAGAGCCAACTCAAAGTCCTCTTGGAGAGGCTGTTGGCACGATGCATCGATAATAAAGGGGTATGTGCTTTAACTGGTTGGTTCTTCCTCACTCAAACACCCACATGTACAGCCACGCACATCCCCCGAGCGCCGCTCCCTTCCATGACAACTGTTGTATTTTCAAATCCTAACAATGAGAGGTCTCAATCCCTCAGGGGAAAAATAACATTTGAGAGAACCAATTAAAAATCTCTCAATTTCAAGGCGAATATTGCATCAACAAATGGACTCCTTTCCAGACCAGTGTGTCACAGCTCTCCCTCGCTGTGTACCTCGTGGGTCACGTCAGCTAGGCTTCCTCCCACTATGGCCATCACACACTTGACTTTGGGTCATACTGTTTGGTGGGACATGGTAGACTTAAAGAAATAATCTAGACAAAAGTCCCACACCAGTTTTCCATGACTTTCTRTAAAGGATAAGTTCATATTTTTTCAACCAAATCTCTATGTTTGATGTAAATGGCATGTTATAGAAGAGTCCAGACATGTTTTTGGCGATTTCACTGGGTTTTGAGAAACTTACTTATGCTCATTCTGCAGTGCAGTATATTCCATTGTGTTGGACTCGAGCAATACTTCCCTGTGTAGCCAGCACATGCACACACGGTAAAGTATCACTCGAGTCCAACAAAATGGAATAGAACATTGTGGAAAAAGTTTAGAATCACACAATGTCACGTGTAAAACATCTAAAGACCTGCATCACTATACTGAGAGCGTTGCCGTTTCTAAAGCGACGTATTTGGGTGTTATTGGAGCTTTTGTTCATGTTTTAGCCGTGCCCTGGTAGTGCAGAATGAGCATGAGGGACTATATCGCTGGTTGGGGTAAGTTTCTCAAAACCAAGTGACTCCTCTATAACATGCTATTTACATAACACATTTAGATGTGGTTGAAAAATATGAACTTTACCTTTTAAGAATTGATAAATGAGGAACAGTAGAATGACAGTGGTATTGCTCTGTTGCGTTTCCCAGGAAAGGTGTTCCTGGACTTTAAGGTAGAGCTCGAGGAGGTGTACAAGATCTACTGTCAGAACCACGACGACGCCATCTCTCTCCTGGAAATGTACGAGAAGGACGAGAGCATCCAGAGGCACGTGCTGGAGTGCCTGGAGAAACTCAGGTGACTACACACAAACCAAACAGAGAAGATGTATAGCCTGAGAGAGAGACCACAGTCCCGTCCAGAAGCCCATACCACCATGGGCAGATCTGAAACAATTAGATAAGTGTAAGCAATGTGGCGCAAATTCCACCTGAGGGAAATTTAGAGGTACTACCACATTGCTTGAACCAATCCAACTATTTCAGATCTACATACGTGTCTAAGGGGTAGAAGTTAGTGTTTTTTGGGACAAGGCCAATAAGTGCTATCAGGTCAATTCCATTTTAATGCAATGCATTTGTGAGATAAATAGTTATTATTAAGGTTTTAAAAGTACAATTTTCAATTAAGGAATATTTTATTTTATTTTATTGTAATTTCAGTTAACTTCCTGATTTCACCGGAATGAATGACATTGACTCCGACCCTGCTCTCAACAATGTATAGTGCCTTCTTTTTTCCGTCTCCTCTCTTTCAAAATGCTGGATGCCACCAGTATTTTTCCCCCTACATGTACCCAGTCATTTCACATCGATGTAGATGAAGAAAAGGAGACGAGGAAGACACTTCAGATTGCTGAGATATACCCCACGGTTGCGTCACAATTCTCTTACGTAACCTCAACCCATCCTTTCATTGCTTTGGATTGAAACCTGTTTTTTTAGTTTACCAGCAACCGCGAATGAAAGGACACAAGGAAAGGGAGTTATATTCAAAAGAGAATTGGGACATACTAAAACAAAGCATTGTTTCATGAGACGTTTTACTATTTTGACTTGCATGTGAATTGATAGAGAAACCTTACTCACCCTTCTGCAATGAGTGGCGTGTTTGTGTGTGAGCTTGTCTACTTGTGACATCAACATCTAGAAAAAAATTATACATTGACCATATGGATGCACCATGTTGTTGAAAATGGATTGTAATGGAAACCGTATTGTTGTCATAGAAATCTCACCTCATTGAGGATGAGAGATGGAATACTTTGTACTGGGGTTTTTAGACTGTTGGAATAGAGCCTGATCACATTCTCTTTTGTACTGGGTTTTTAGACTTATGGAATAGTTAAGCCTGATCACATTCTCTTTGTACTGGGTTTAGAACTTATGGAATAGTATAGCCTGATCACATTCTCTTTGTACTGGGTTTTTAGACTTATGGAATAGTATAGCCTGATCACATTCTCTTGTACTGGGTTTTTAGACTTATGAAATAGTATAGCCGTATCACATTCTCTTTGTACTGGGTTTTTAGACTTATGGAATAGTATAGCCTGATCACATTCTCTTTGTACTGGTTTTTAGACTTATGGAATAGTATAGCCTGGATCACATCCTCTTTTGTACTGGGTTTTTAGACTTATGAAATAGTATAGCCTGATCACATTCTCCCCAATAGACTCATCTTGAATTTAATTCCACTGCTCTATTGTCTGAAACTGCTGGTGTCAAAAAGAGGTCCGTTGTACAAAACAAATTAATCGGCGATTCGATCGTCTCGAACCAATCAGAGTATCAAAGCCAATGACGTGATTCATGATTCACGAAGGCCGGATCTGGCCCACCCATCGGTTCCTGAGAACAATTAGAATGGTCATAATGTGTTGGCGTTCTACAACATTCTGCCTTCTGCTGGGGAGYAAAGCAAATCCAGACTCATTGTGGAGAAGAAACGCTAGTGGGCGTGGCGTTTGGTCAGAGCGATATGGATATGGATTAAGCCACTAAATATATTCCCGAACCGTCTTCTAGTTTTTCTTCTGTTGTGGTCCCATATTTGCATAACGCTAGATAGAGGGTTACAAGCAAATCAGTGTTTTAGTCTGACTCGAGTCCCGATATTCGTGACTTGGACTCAACCATTGGTGACTTGGACTTGGACTCGCCTTCTCGTAACTTGTATTTTGCACTTAGACTGGATAGGCTATGAACAGAATAGTAACAGCACTAGGTACGCAGCGCAGCGCAGTCTGGTGAGCTGTGGGGGAAGCAAGCGATAAATGTGGGCAGACAGGCAGGCTCTGCTCTGCTCTGGCTCCTCCTCCGATCATACTCATTGAACAAGCGACTCTTGCTTCCCCGTAACCAGTCACCAGCCTACTATTTAGCTATGCTTTGCCTGGTTAAGAAACACAAAGCTGCTTTACAAAATTAAAAACAGTACTATTGAGTTGAATAGTAAAACAACCGTCTAGCTATGTTGTGTCTCTCCCACTTGAGTATAGTTTATATAGTCTCGCTCTACCCTCCCACTTTCACCCCTGCTTCCCAATTTCTGACAATTCGACCCCTTCAGTTTACACTCTGCAATAAAAACCTACTCAAATATCAGTGGGCGTTTTACAAAAAAACTGCTGAATGTCTGTTACAATAATTGCAAATATCAGACTCTAGCCAAATTGACAGGAGCAATAGCCAATTCCGTCTGGAGACCATGCATTCACTACTGAACTTAATATTTATATAAAATATGTGTGTGAGCCTGTGTATGAAGGACTTATTATTGCATATTGCAAGCGATGATGACCATTGGGCAATCGGAGGAAAAACGTTGCATATCTTTAATGTAGCTAGATTCTCGCCTCTATTGATTGAGCTCGGATTTGGTCATGGTAGAAGAAATCTGCCTAGCAACTAGTAATGCCTTGTTTTAAATGAATCTGAGTAGAGTGGAGCTACTTTGCCATGCTTCCATACTTTGAACTCATCTCGAGCATAGGCATTGAGATCATGTGGCTTTATACCACACACGCACACTCACGCACAAACACTATGTATGAGTAGTCCAGTGAATGGGATGTCCTTCCTGTCCCAGTACATTTTAATCATGTGGAGTTTGAAGAATGTGCCCTGCCTAGTTTCACCTCTCCAGTCTTGTTTCACCCAGTCTTTCAGCAGAGACTAGGGCTAACACCGTTTTGTTTATCCACTAGTGTGCTGGTGTGGGCTTTGTTTTGAAGCAAAGATACCATGATTCATTTAACAAGAAGGGCCTGGGCAACGGCGTCCTGTGTTCAACTTGGCTCAACTTTCTTCACAATTGCCTAGAATACATGTCGTAAGTAAGCTTGACGTACAAGTACACACCCTGAAAAGAGGGCCTTACCTAGGGCTGTGACCGTATTACCACCAAACCGGCAGTCATGAGTCATGGCCGCAGTCAAATTCCATGTGACCGCTGAGTCATGTTAATCTCCTTTTATGCACTCTGCGTTGATAGTGCCTGACCATCAGGTGGCGAATGGCCTCGTACTCGGGGCTCTATCGTCCCTCTAACCACTCTGCCATCAAAGCAAATGCAGTCAAAAATCACGTCAAACACTTATCATCAAAACAGTATCATGCTTTTAAAACTCACTATTAGGCTACATTTTTTGACCTCACTAACCTCGTTTCTATCCCACCATTTTATGCGGATGGATTACCTGATGCATCAAAAAAGTCACGACCGGGCTAATGGAAACATGACATTTTATCAATTGTCCCGGCAGACAATTTTTTTTATTCAACATGGTAGGATCTTTTTGTGTCTGTAACATTAATTATGTGAGAAATGGTGACGGAAACGCCTTAATATTGATATAATAACCATCATATCGAAGTAAACTTGGAGTCACACAATGATATGTTGTGTGGTCCTCTCACTACGACTCGGTAAACCATACAATTTATTAGGCTACAGATGAAATAAGTTATGATTAACTTCACAGGGCGGTGAAAGTACACGGTGATGAGCTTGATGCTCCTTTCCAATAAATATCAAGGGTCTTATTGTGGTGACATGAGGATCGATGCTTGGCTGCCTTTTGACAAATAAAAATCATATCGCTCTTTTGTCCATAATAATCTCATCATGTAGGTAGGTTACCTGCACTGTATTTGCGAGCTGTTGGCTCGCGCGCATGTGCCAAGACCAGAGTGGGCACAATTGCTATATAACGCTATATAACAGTTTTTGTGACAAAAACACCAATAAAGTTGAAAATGCTATGGAAACCCATTTAACTTGTATTTTTCATTCGGTACATGGGAATTTAACAGTAAAAGTCATTTTCATGTGCACWATGTCAACACGCACAGGCTTTTATCCACAAAAAGTAAGTTTGATGGAAGCATCTCTGGAGAGAAAATGTGCATATTGTTTTATGCAAAAAAWATATATATTAGCATGAAAATCTGTCGCAAATTAGATCGAAATCTAGCTACTGTGATGATCAATATGAAGAAAGAAGTTCAAGAATAGGTTGAAACTGAGTGGAAAACATGGTCGTTGTGGATGCTGATTCTAAGCCAAACACAACTAAATGGACAGCGCTTCAAAGGTGATTAATTCGGTAACACGTTTTACTTGACACCCAGCGGCATAACACATTATGACACGGTCATAATGTCGTGGAAATTCTTACACAGGGACACTCAAAGTCAATCTTAAATGAATCATTCTTTATTTGTTAGCGCGCTTGTTGGTTGGAAAAGTTCCAACCAACTCAGTGCACCATAGTACACACGTCAATCAGGAGCTCTCCCTGGGCAGACCCAGCAGTTGTCTTGTATACGGCTATACACAGACAAGTTATATTTGCATGATTTAGCATAATTCATTGATCATTACCGTTTTGTTTCATTCATGACCAATACCTCACGAGGCTTCTTCTCTCTAAGCTGAGACCTTGACTGAGCTCTTTCGTTCGTTCTCAAAACAAGGTCTGGGCGTACTGCCAAATTGCAGCTACTGATAGTGAGGATTTGTACAGTCAGCCACTTGCATGAACACATAAATTAGTTATAAAGAAAAGCACAAACATAAATAATCCATTACATTAACCATGTCATATGTCATAACAGTTTAAATAACTTGTCATAACCTGTTATAAAATGGACATGACACTGTCATGARACATATTTAGACCTGTTTATGACAACTACATAAGAGTGTCAAAACACACAAAACCTAGCACATAAGGTAAAACATTCCATTACACTATAGCCTACGTGTCAACAGTATGTTTTGAAATTGAAATTGACCATATTAAATTATTATTGTTATTGCGGACACATTGATGTCAGACATGCACCTGCCCAAATGCTATGTTGCTGATGACTGGGATGAATGCAGGAGAAGTATTAAGGAGCTCCCACTTTTTGATTGATGACTGATTTGTGCGTGTGCGCGCACGTACGTGCACAGGCACACGTGAGTGTCCGTGGATACAGAAGAGTAACATGTCATATATTGCTTGTCTAAATAGCTTTATAGGGCCCCAGGAAGGGTTTAAGAACAAATTCTTATTTACAATGACGGCCTACCCCGGCCAAACCGTAACGGCGCTGGGCCAATTGTGTGCGGCCCTATGGGGCTCCCAATCACGGCCAGTTGTGATACGGCCTGAAATTGAACCAGGGTCTGTAGTGACGCCTAGCACTGAGATGCAGTGCCTTAGACCGCAGTGCAACTCAGGTGTACTACAACTTGTGCTACGACAACAGCCGTTGCTATAGCATTGGACAGTTTATTAACTCTAACTTGGATTCATGGATTTCTGCAGTTGAACTACGCCCTTTAAAGCTCTTTAAAATTAGCACTCCAGGGTGAAGTTTCCTCTAGGTACAGATCTAGGAACAGCTTTCCTTCCCCCAATCCTAACCTTAACCATTGGTGTGGGAAATTGAAAACTGACCCAAGATCAGCATGTAGGGGCAACTTTACCCTAAATCCAAACTTGGCACTACCGTATATGTTACAAGGGTATGCAAGGCTAGATTAGAAAAGTGTATCCTCTCATAATTGAGTGTAGCATCGAAATTGACATTGACTTACATTTAATGTAGTGTATTTTGTTCAAGATTTAAGTGGATTCGACAAACTGCAGGTTGTATGACCTCTGTACGGTTTACTGCTCTGCTTCCTAAGGTTGTTTGTGTGATCCTCCCAAAGCCTGGAATGTAGCTGTGGTCCTAGAGATGAACAATACCAACGTTCCTATCACAGCTTAGTGCTAATAAACTGTGAACTGCTAGACAATAGCGGTGACTCTCTGTTAGGGAAACACCTGTTTACTGGACAGACAGGTATAATGTCAAAGACCCAGGCCATATGCTCTTTAGCCAAGCTTTATAATGTCTACTSTATGTGTTCTTGTCTCACTCTCCCTCTCCCCATCCCTCTGCTTCTRCCACCCTCTTCCCCATCCCAGGGCGGTGTATCGCGACTGGTAAGTCTCCCTAAAGAGTGTTGCTATGATATCTGCATGAGAAACCGCCGGACTGCATGACTGTGGCTCACTAACCCCATAATAAGCTTTGTGTTTTCTCCTTTAATAGTTTTAAAGCTGGTGTGTGTGTGCTGAAAATCTTTATATTACTTAGATGCACTTGATTTAAAGTGCCTTCAGAAAGTATTCATACAGCCTTGTTACAGCCTGAATTCAAAATGGAATAAATATATATTTTTCCTCACCCATCTACACACAATACTCCATAATGAAAGTCAAAACATGTTTTTATAAATGTTTTCAAATGTATAGAAAATTAAATACAGATATATAATTTACATAAGTATTCACACCCCTGAGTCAATGCTTTGTAGATGCAACTTTGGCGGCGATTACAGCTTTGAGTCATCTTGGGTATGTCTGGATCAGCTTTGCACATTTTGATTTGGGGATTTTCTCCCGTTCTTCCTCAAACTCTGTTAAGCTAGATGGGGAGTGGTGGTGAACAGCAATCTTCAAGTCTTTCCACAGATTTTCATTGGGATTCAAGTCTGGGCTTTGGCTGGGCCACTCAAGGAATTTCACATTCTTGTTATGAAGCCATTCCAGGGTTGCTTTGGTTGTATGCTTGGGGTCATTGTCCAGTTGGAACYTAAATCTTCGCCCCCAGTCTAAGGTGGTTTGCACTCTGAAGCAGGTTATCATCTGTCACCACCATGCTTCACGGTAGGGATTGTGTTAGACGGTTAATGAGCTGTGCCTGGTTTTCTCCAGACATAGCGCTTTGCTTTCTGGCCAAAGAGTACATTTTTTGTCTCATCAGAACACAGAATCTTTTATCCTTCTGGCAGGTTCTCCCACTTCTACCAATGAACTCTGTATTTCTGTCAGAGTGTGTTCTTGGTCACCTCCCTGACCAAGGTCCTTGTTGCTCAGTTTGGTTGGACGCTAGGCAGAATCTGGGAAGTTCCATATTTTTTCCATTTCCCAATGATGGAGACCAATCTGCTCGTGGAAACTTTCAACACTCTAGAAATTGTTTTATACCCTTCCCCAGATATATGCCTCCTCACAATTCTATCTCGGAGATCTACGGACAGTTCCGTGGACTTCATGGTATAGGTTCTGCTCTGACATGCACTGTGAACTGTGGGACCTTATATCGACAGGTTATTTTTTTCCTAAATCATGTCCAAACAATTGAATTGGCCACAGGTGGACCCCAATCAAGTTGTAGTGACATCTCAAGGATGATCCAAGAAAATGGGGATGCACCTGAGCTCAATTCATAACAAAGGGTTGTGAATACTTATATAAATGAGATATTTCTGTATTTCATTTTCAAATATTTTTTTTTTACTTTGTCATTATTGGGTATTGTGTGTGAGAAAGAAATACATGAAATACATTTTAATTCAGGCTGTAACATAGAAAAATGTGGAATAAGTTGAGGGGTATTAATGCTTTCTGAAGGCACTTGTAGCTTTCCAGGGGGGRAGGGTTTGCAAATATGAGACTATTCCATTAGTTCCATTGTATCGGGGGAGTTAAATCAAGCACACCCTTAAGTATTTGAGAGAAAGCAAATACTATTTTGGCACAAGTCTGGAGCTCACACCATGTGCTGCTGGGTTTTATGCTCTGTGTGTGTATGTGCATCTGTGTTTACTGTCGTGACTGCCTTTGGTAAAGTGAAATGTTGATTCTGTTTTGTGGGTCCAGTTTTCTAAGGGCCGACAAAGATTGTTGTTYGTGACTGAACAGACGTAATGCTATCTAGTGGAGTACAGCAGTAATCCCTTCACCATTTACGTATTGACAATATTTTATTAACTGAAATCATCTACTTTAACATATTCATCAGAAAATTGCTTTCGAAGCTAATAATTTAACATTCACAATATCCAGATCTTCATTTGCTTTGCTGTAATTTGCTTTACATATTGTATTTTACCTATACTTACCTATAAATATAAATCATTGAATCCTGTGTCAGGTTGCCTAAGTAGCGTTTTCTCTTGGAATACATTCAAACTAAGCCAATAAATGTGGATGTTATATATTTACTGGACACTCCATTTCCACATGAGTGTCATCATAAAAATATGTGCACTTTTGATGATAATGATTGTATATTGAATGGCCAGCACGTTCCTTCATTCACTATATATACAAAAGTATGTGGACACCGCTACAAATTAGCGGATTTGGCTATTTCAGCCACACTCGTTTCTGACCGGTGTGTAAAATCGAGCACACAGCCATGCAATTTCCATAGACAAACATTGGCAGTAGCCTTACTGAAGAACTCATTGACTTTCAACATAGCACAGTCATAGGATGCCACCTTTCCAACAAGCCCTGCTAGAGCTGCCCCGGTCAACTGTAAGGGCTGTTATTGTGGAGTGGAAATGTCTAGGAGCAACAATGGCTTAGCCGTGAAATTGTAGGCCACACAAGCTCATAGAACGGGACCGCCGGGTGCTGAAGCACCAAAAAAATGGTTGCAACAATACCATTACTACCACTACCGCTTGGTTGCAACACTACCGAGTTRCAAACGGCCTCTGGAAGCAACGTCAGCACAACAACTGTTTGTTGGAGCGCCATGAAATGGGTGTCCATGGCCGAGCAGCCTCTCACAAGCCTTAGATCACTGTGCGCAATGCCAAGCGTCAGCTGGAGTGGTGTAAAGCTCGCCGCCATTGGACTCTGGAGCAGTGGAAATGCGTTCTCTGGAGTGATGAATTACACTTCACCATCTGGCAGTCCGACAGATGAATCTTGGTTTGGCAGATGCCAGGAGGCACTACCTGTACCAATGCATAGTGCCAACTGTAAAGTTTGGTGGAGGAGGAATAACGGTCTGGGGCTGTTTTTCATGGTTTAGGCCCCTTAGTTCCAGTGAAGGGAAATCTAAATGCTACAGCAAACAATGACATTCTAGCGATTCTGTGCTTCCAACTTTGTGGCAACAATTTGGGGGAGGCCCTTTCCTGTTTCAGCATGACAATGCCCCCGTGCACAAAGCGGTTTGCTGAGATTGGTGTGGAAGAACTTGACTGGCTTGCACAGAGCCCTGACTTCAACCCCGTCGAACACCTTTGGGATGAATTGGAACGCAGACTGTGAGCCAGGTCTGATCACCCAACATCAGTACCCGACCTCACTTATGCTCTTGTGGCTGAATGGAAGGAAATCCCCACAGCAATTTTCCAACATCTAGTGGAAAGCCTTCCCAGAAGAGTAGAGGCTGTTTAAGCAGCAAATGGGGGACCAACCCCATAATAATGTCCATGTTTTTGGAATGAGATGTTCGACATGCAGGTGTCGACATACTTTTGGTCATATAGTGTATGTAGGGCCCTATAAAATCTGTGATGTCGAGAACGTGGAAGGAATCATGAAATCTCGACATTAAAAAGGAATTCAACAATATTCAAAAATGTATTGAACTTAGAAGGGAATCAACTAAATGTATTGAACATGTATTAATTTGCAGAATGCATCAGTGATTCGTATTTCCTGCAACTTTCTGAAGAGGCAACGAGAATTCCCCCTGTCTGTGTATGTGCGGTGCATCTACCACTTTGTGTAGCATTTAGCGATGATGTTAATCAGAAGTCTTCTGGTAGATGGAAAGGCTTTCCCAAAAACCTTGTCAATTAAATGTTAACTACCCTGAACAAAAATATAAATGCAACATGTAAAGTGTTGCTCCCATGTTTCATGAGCTGAAATAAAAGATCCCTGAAATTTTCCATATGCACAAAAAGCATATTTATCTCATATTTTGTGCACATATTTGTTTACGTCCCTGTTAGTGAGCACCCTAAAATGGCCACCCTAAAATGTGCAGTTTTGTCACACAACAGAATGCCACAGATGTCTCAAGTTTTGAGGGGGCGTGCAATTGGCATGCTGACAGCAGGAATGTCCACCAGACATGTTGCCAGAAAATTGAATGTTAATTTCTCTACCATAAGCCGCCTCCAACGTCGTTTTAGAGAATTTGTCTGTACATCTAACTGGCCTCACAACCACACACCACGTATGTGTATGGGGTCATGTGGGTGTATGGTTTGCTGATGTCAACGTTGTGAACAGAGTGCCCCATGGTGGCGGTGGGGTTATGGTTTGGGCAGGCTCAAGCTATGGACACCGAAAACAATTCATTTTATCAATGGCAATTTGAATGCACASAGATACCGTGACGAGATCCTGAGGCCCATTGTCGTGCCATTCATCCGCCACCATCACCTCATGTTTCAGCATGATAATGCACTGCCCCATGTTGCAAGGATCTGCACTCAATTCCTGGAAGCTGAAAATGCTCCAGTTCTTCCATGGCCTGCATACTCACCAGACATGTCACAAAATGAGTTCCCGCCAATGTCCAGTAACTTCTCACCCCTCTTCAATGGCTGTGTGACAACATTCCACAGGCAACAATCACTGCATGAAGCTAATGGTGGTCACGCCAGATACTGACTGGTTTTCTGATCCACGCCCATAATTTTTTATTTTTAAAGGTACCTGTGACCAACAGATGCATATATCTGTATTCCCAGTCATGTGAAATCCATAGATTAGGGCCTAATTAATTGATTTAAATTGACGGATTTCCTTATATGAACTGTAACTCAGAAAAATCTTTCAAATTGTTGCATGTTGCGTTTATTTTTTTCAGTATACGAAGTAGCCTATTCTTACCTGGCAGAATGATACCCACTGGATTGATCCAAATAATCATGGTATTTGTTTTGCAAACTCTACCATCAAATGACTCTAAACTCTACAAAAACACAGCTAAACAAAATCTTGCTAGGAATGAAGGGGTAATCCAGACCTCAGAAGTGTTCTGCTGGTGTGGTTTGTTCTGGACTTAGAACATCGCATTTAGGTTTTTTTTCTATTAAAAAAAGTGAATTTGAGAGGGGAAAATGGAAACCTGGAAAATCATTAAGGAGAAAACTGAATTTGGGGAAAAAATGTAAATTATTTTATAGGGCCCTACGCCTGTAACTGCGCTTGTAACTGGATCAATGGCACAAATGTGAGCGTGTGTTCAGTGTCATTGATGAAGGGCAGTGGTCACCAACCTTTTCTAAGTCAAGATCACTTCCGGAGTCAAAATGCAAGCCGAGATCTACCACGCAGATTTTTTTATCTATAGGCCCAATACGTTATCACTGCATATTGGCTGTGCTTGAATTGCCCTGCCAATGTTGTTCTTTTCAGACCATTTTGAAATTAAATCTTTTTTTTWAAGTTAGGTATATGATCACACTGGTAATATAAATGTTTTTGTATTACTTGTGAGGCACAGATGAGTGAGCATAATGATTTCCTTTTTTTCGGGATTGATGGCCTGCATCTAAGGGTCAGACTGAGGAGAGCGAGGGAGCAGCGGCGAGGCTACCTCGAGAGAAGGGGAAACAGTCTTCCAGCTGAAAACAAAACTCTAGTCGCACTGCATTATTTCTGCCTCATGCACCAATTCACGTTGTTAGCTACCCGTATGAACAGAAATATTCCTCGATATAAAAAAAGGCACAATCCGCAATATAATAACAATGCAAGCTTGCAGATGCAGTGCTGTGTGTGTGGAAGTAGGTAGAAAGTGCATTTTATGGCTTATAAGTGTTGACAGTGCTGAATAACAACTTAAACATCACATAAAGACAGCAGCTTTTCGCTGTATTCGTGGAGTCTCTCTCTCTAGTCATGATTTTAAATGTTTTGAAACGTCACAGTATCGACTTTGCTGTGCATTCGAGTCTTCTTTTTAGTCAATTGTTCAAGGAAACGGTCATCTGAGCTATCTGATTGGCCAGTGTTAGGCCTATATTGTAGGTGCACTTGATTTGCTCTCTAGGCCTACCGGGTATCGTTGGGTTTTTTACATAAATGTTTGGTGATTGACTAGGAATACCTTGGAAATCGACCGGTTGGTGACCACTGATGTAGGGCATCACTTGGCGAGGGACGTGTCAAGTGATGTCAGAGTTGGTGGGTGTAGCCAGCTTGGTTTGTGGTTGTGTCCCTTCCCCAAAGTGACTGGTGGGTGTAGACAGCTTGGTTTGTGGTTGTGTCCCTTCCCCAAAGTGACTGGTGGGTGGTAGACAGGCTTGGTTTGTGGTTGTGTCCTTCCCAAAGTGACTGGTGGGTGTAGCAGCTTGGTTTTGTGGTTGTGTCCCTTCCCAAGTGACTGTGGGGTGTAGACAGCTTGGTTTTGTGGTTGTGTCCCTTCCCAAAAGTGACTGGTGGGTGTAGACAGCTTGGTTTGTGGTTGTGTCCCTTCCCAAAAGTGACTGGTGGGTGTAGCAGCTTGGTTTGTGGTTGTGTCCTTCCCAAGTGACTGGTGGGTGTAGACAGCTTGGTTTTGTGGTTGTGTCCTTCCCCAAAGTGACTGGTGGGTGTAGCAGCTTGTGTTTGTGGTTGTGTCCTTCCCCAAAGTGACTGGTGGGTGTAGACAGCTTGTTGTGGTTGTGTCCTTCCCCAAGTGACTGGTGGGTGTAGCCAGCTTGGTTTGTGGTTGTGTGCCCTTCCCAAGTGACTGGTGGGTGTAGACAGCTTGTTTTGTGGTTGTGTCCCTTCCCAAAGTGACTGGTGGGTGTAGCCAGCTTGGTTTGTGGTTGTGTCCTTCCCCAAGTGCTGGTGGGTGTAGACAGCTTGTTTTGTGGTTGTGTCCCTTCCCAAAGTGACTGGTGGGTGTAGACAGCTTGGTTTGTGTTGTGTGTCCCTTCCAAAGTGACTGTGGGTGTAGACAGCTTGGTTTGTGGTTGTGTCCCTTCCCCAAGTGACTGGTGGGTGTAGCCAGCTTGGTTTGTGGTTTGTGTCCCTTCCCAAAGTGACTGGTGGGTGTAGACAGCTTGGTTTGTGTGGTTGTGTCCCTTCCCCAAAGTGACTGGTGGGTGTAGACAGCTTGGTTGTGGTTGTGTCCCTCCCCAAAGTGACTGGTGGGTGTAGACAGCTTGGTTTGTGGTTGTGTCCTCCCCCAAGTGACTGGTGGGTGTAGCAGCTTGGTTTGTGGTTGTGTCCCTTCCCCAAAGTGACTGGTGGGTGTAGACACTGTGGTTGTGGTTGTGTCCCTTCCCAAAGTGACTGGTGGTGTAGACAGCTTGGTTTGTGGTTGTGTCCCTTCCCAAAGGACTGGTGGGTGTAGCAGCTTGGTTTTGGTTGTGTCCCTTCCCAAAGTGACTGGTGGGTGTAGAAGCTTGTTTTTGTGGTTGTGTCCCTTCCAAGTGATGGTGGGTGTAGACAGCTTGGTTTGTGGTTGTGTCCCTTCCCAAAGTGACTGGTGGGTGTAGCCAGCTTGGTTTGTGGTGTGTCCCTTCCCAAAGTGACTGGTGGGTGTAGCCAGCTTGGTTTGTGGTTGTGTCCCTTCCCAAAGTGACTGGTGGGTGTAGACAGCTTGGTTTGTGGTTGTGTCCCTTCCCAAGTGACTGGTGGGTGTAGACAGTTGGTTTGTGGTTGTGTCCTTCCCCAAAGGACTGGTGGGTGTAGCAGCTTGGTTTGTGTTGTGTCCCTTCCCAAGTGACTGGTGGGTGTAGACAGCTTGGTTTGTGGTTGTGTCCCTTCCCCAAGTGACTGGTGGGTGTAGACAGCTTGGTTTGTGGTTGTGTCCCTTCCCCAAAGTGACTGGTGGGTGTAGACAGCTTGGTTTGTGGTTGTGTCCCTTCCCCAAAGTGACTGGTGGGTGTTCCAAAGCATCTCTTGCTCACATTCTAATTCTCTCTCTGTTTTGAATTTCAATCCTGTCCAATCCCATTTCTCCTCACTCCTCCTTTACCTTCAAACTCTCTCTCTCTGTATTTCTCCATCCCCAATCCCCACCACCTTTCTCTCTTTCCTTCTCACAATCTCCTTCCTATTACCCCCCGCCCCATCAGGGGGAAGACCAACTACATCAACCTGGGCTCATTCCTGATCAAGCCGGTGCAGAGGGTGATGCGGTACCCACTGCTACTAATGGAGCTGCTGAGTGCCACGCCCGAGTCTCACCACGACAGGCCCCTACTGGCCCAGGCACTGCTGTCCATCAAAGAGATCAATGTCAACATCAATGAATACAAGAGGAGGAAGGACCTGGGTATGAGCAAAAGCCCGCACACGCTTAGTCCCCTTCCAAAACTGAKGTTGGAGACCCTTGCTTTAGTTTACTAGTGTATTTAGCAACGMTTTTTAACTCATGTGTCCCCCTCCTGTCCACAGTGCTCAAGTACAGGAAAGGGGACGAGGACACCCTCATTGACAAGATCTCRAAGCTGAGCATGCACTCCATCATTAAGAAGTCCAACCGCGTGAGCAGCCACCTCAAACATCTCACTGGGATCTCCCCCCAGGTATGGCTACAGGTTGACCAAAGGTGACCTCCATGGTCACAGTACATTTGTCCATGACTACATTGATTGAGTGTAAAATAGAAGTGGCCGTAAGCCTCACTATGTCTGTCACATACATCTTTAAACACCTCTAAACTAGCGGCAGTCTTCCCTTCCCATMGCACTCCTATTTGAATTCGGACTGGTGGTGAAATCTGTTGTTGCTGTTGGTTCTCCACCTCCTTCTCTTCAGATCAAAGATGAGGCGTTTGATGAGGCAGAGAAGAGGTTCCGACTCCAGGAGAGACTCATCAAGTCCTTCATCAGGGACATCTCTCTGTACCTGCAGCATATTCGGGTAAATAGTAATATCCTACTACATACAGTCACACTAGAGTATGTAGAATCACACTTCAAATTCCTTCATTCACGTACAAGTGAATTGGTCATTCAAATACAAGCTTTCAGAATTAATTCAAGCAGAAGACTGGGCTCCCGAGTGGRGCAGCGGTCTAAATCACTGCGTCATAGCAACGGCTGTTGTCGTAGCACAAGTTGTAGTACACCTGAGTTGCACAGCGGTCTAAGGCACTGCATCTCAGTGCAAGAGGRGTCACTAAGGTCCCTGGTTCGAATCCAGGCTGTATCACATCCGGCCGTGATTGGGAGTCCCATAGGGCGGTGCACAATTGACCCAGCGTCGTCCGGGTTTGGCCTGGGTAGGCCGTCATTGTAAATAAGAATTTGTTCTTAACTGACYTGCCTAATTAAATAAAGGTTAAGTAAATAAAATAAAAAATATGTGCATGTCAAAAAGCACATATAATGAATGGTATGCACTATTGCTAATGTTCAATCACTATCAGCGATACCCACCTAGACTGTTTCTACTGCACTGTAAACTTGCTCCAAAATCGACTTTTGACCAGGGTTTTCTTCCTCTGGGCATACAACTGAAAACTATTTTAAAAAGTCCCTTTTTGCCTCAGTCCATTTTCTTCCAWTTGGTGCCTAATGAACACYASCCAYATCAATCACTCTTCTTCTATCATGTCATTGMCTGGCCCATGTGTTGACTGGCGTGTGTGTTGTCCAATAGGAATCGGCCTCAGTGAAGGTGCTGGCTGCTATCAGTTTCTGTGACATCTACACAGACCGGAGCCAGCTGGACCCTGAACAATTCCAGAGAGCCCACCGTTCCATTAGCGACCAGCAGTTCCCCCACTTTGTGAGTGTTGACATCCAATTTTGTTCTAATCATAAGACCGTTATGAAGCATGTCCCAATATAGAAAACAAACTAAAAGGTTCTTCCCTTTCCCGTTTGTGTGGTGTGTGTGTGTGTGTACGCAGAAGGAGCGAGCAGAAGCCTTGGTCATCTTCCCTCTCACCCAGCTTCTGCTCATGTTTGCCGGGCCCCACAAGCTCATTCAGAAGCGCTTTGACAAGCTGCTGGACTACGACAACTGCAAGGAGCGCGCCGAGCGCCTCAAAGACCGCCGCGTCCAGGAGGAGCTGCAAGCGGCACGCAACAACTACGAGGCACTCAATGCCCAGCTGTTGGACGAGCTGCCCAAGTTTCATCGTGCCGCTGAAGACCTGTTTACTGGCTGTGTGAGAGCCTTTGCACAGGCCCAGAGAGATTTTACCCAAGCGAACGCTAGGCCAAGCTGCGCCCTTTGCGACAGTAAGTGTGTGTGGTGTGTTGTGTGTGTGTGTGTGTGTGTGTGTGTGTGGTGTGTGTGGTGTGTGTGGATGTGTGTTGGTGTGTGTGTGTGTGTGTGTGTGCGTTAGAGGGTGACATTATGTTGGGACCTGAACCCTGCATGTCATATGGGGATTATTCCAAATCAAATTCAGGACAGGACATGTTGGACACCACAGGCGTGGACAATACAGGAATTATTAAGAACTGCGACATACAATATATATTTTTTGTATTCTTGATATTCAGAATTCAACTTTGGAGTGCAGAGTGCTGGAGGTATTATAGTATCACATCTATGCATTATTGGCATAAATGATCTTGCTCCCAGCTGAGTGAATGGGATCTTCATTTATTTCTAGTTAATGTCTTACTGGCACACAAGGGTTACTGCTGGCTTTAGTAACTATTGTCTATTGCTTTTTTCTCTCTCTTGTTTCTCTCTTGCTCCAGTTATCATGCATTGGGGGCAATGAGGGGAACCTGATATCATTGTTCCAAGAGGAGTATGGTAGAGTCCTCCAGCTTCTACAGCGCTTCAGCTTCTGCCAAGAGAGCCTGCCACCCTCCACACGCAAGCCTCTTGACAAGAAGACCCTGGAGAAACAGACCTCCAAGAAGCAGTTGCAGGGACCGGTGAGTGTTTCTGCTTACCTAGATGCCAGTTCCACCCACAAGACTAGTAGTATAATGATATACTAATGGTGTTGAATGTCTGTTTCTCTCTTCATATCTTAGCCTAACTACATCCTGCAGACAGATGAGCAGAGAGCGGGACTGTTGGCCCGGTATGGCCCAGAGAAACTCTTCCAGGCGGAAAGGAACTTTAACGCGGCCCAGGAGTTGGACGTGTCCATATTAGTGGGAGACATTGTGGGCGTCATCAAACAGCAGGACCCCATGGGCAGCAACAACCGCTGGCTCATCGATAACGGGGGTAGGTATGGGGTGCTACACAAGAAGCAGAGCTATTGAGATGGAGAATATTGGTTGGGAAATAATGGGGCTGTACGTACTCTACGAAATCATGTGGTAACYATAGATAGTTGTGCGTACTTATTTGATTGTACGTGCTTGTATCGATCCCAAAACCCTTGACTGCAGACTGTAAAATAAAGTGTAACTTGTTATTTTTGTTTACACTGAAGCTGGTTGGTGGTAGTAGAACTCATTGATTAGTGTCATATAGTGMGATAATTAATACGATTCTGCAAATCTGCATTGGCATGATTGCTGATCAGTGATTAATTCATATTTTTTCTCTTTGCAGTCTCCAAGGGCTTTGTGTACAGCTCCTTCCTGAAACCCTACAACCAACGCAGGAGCCAATCGGATGTCTCCATTGAGAGCCAGTCCTCCAATGAGTCAGGCTATGGTGGCTCATCCCCTGTGTTCTCCCGCCAGAACAGTAACAGCACYCTGACCTTCAACCAGGAAACGTCAGCCGTCAGCTTCTCCACTGCCCCTCACACAAGCCACTCCTCACCCCGCCCCWACCTTGACCTAACCCAGGACCCCACCCTCTCCCGCAGAACCCACCGAGACACTCCCTCGCCAAACCGCAATCCTGCAGACTCCCCCAGAAACCCCTCCAATCACCGGGACCTGTTGGACCCAGCGCTCCGAAACTCCCCCAATCACAGAGACATTACAGACCCCACCTACCGACAGTCCTCTAATCACAGGGACTCGTTCGACTCAAGTAAAACAACACCAACCAATCACAAGGAGCTGTCTGACTCTTCGGAGACAGAATCTTGTTCTTCGCACAGAAACAACCGTTTGGGTCTTTCTCAGAGATCTGGCCCAACTGAGGCGGCCCTTGGCTCGTACCAACGGAATGGAGATGGTGGTGGTCAGAGGAGGTCCCCATACTCAAGGGATGAGTTCATTGAACCAGAGGCGGAGCCCAAACCTGAGCTCGAGTCAGAGCTCGATGGGCATCAGGTATGACTAGCCTACAATAGGACTGCGAAATAAAGTATGTTATTAGAGGAATGTATATAAAGAGTTTGTAGATAAATCAGTKATTTGATAAATGGTTATGTTGTGTATTTATTATGTTGGAATAGGTATTCAACTATTCCTCAAAAAATAATTGTTTGAAATCATCTTGAATGCAATATTATAATTTTACATTATTCCTTTGTTCAGACACTGTTAACAGAAGACAATCTAATAATTTTTTCATTCTAGATTTACTATGCCATCTACTCATTCACTGCCCGCTGTGCTAACGAGCTGAGCATCTCGGCCAATCAGCGTGTCCGCATCCTGGAGTTCGAGGACATGAACGGCAACAGCGAGTGGTGGCTCGGTGAGGCGGGGGGCAGGCGAGGCTACATCCCCTCCAACTATATTCGCAAGTCTGAGTACACCTGAAAAATTCCCCTGGGGGAAGGTGTCCCCTAACCCCCAAAGTCAGAGCCCCCACACTAGAATGAGCTCACCCCGTGATAGCAGACTGCTCTCCAGACTCCAAACAACAACAAACATACAAACAAACACTTAAACAAATGACCAAACCATCAACAGGATATCTGGTGCCTTAATATTGAAGGGGATCTGTGGAGTTTTTTTTGGGGGGGGGGGACTTTACCGTGCTGCTGATCCACTTCTTTGAAAGTTGTTAAATGACTATACTGTATTTATAGACTTTTTTTCATTTTTGTTACTACTTGGGAGAGTCTCTTCTCTTTTCCCTCATATGCTGTGATACACTTGTGAGTTGCCCAGGCTCAGAACCAAACACACTGGGTCTATAGAGTTGGTTATATGTTAGATAACCTCATTGGGGAAGCTTATTGGGCTGTGAGTTAGGAATTTGAAGGGGTTTGGTTCAGACTTCAAAACTCAAATATCCTGAGGCATAAACTCAGACAACAGATCTCCAGTATAACATTTCAATTGTGTGTATGTAATTTAGAGCATTACCCTACAAAGTGAACAGTGAGATGAGGATGATAATGATTTTGTGCAGTATATAGTCTACTTGTGAGACACTGGGGCTACATTTCCAATTCTCTACCCTTCTCCCGAAGTGTGCGCCCATTCACTCCCCCTCATGGATTTAAAAGGATGGACTGGTGTGAGGAATATGTTGGTGGAAACTCRCCAGCTGTGCTTGCACCAKTCCAATGSTTTTAAATGAATGGGGGGTGAACGAGTGCACACTTCTGGAGAAGGGTAGAGAATCGGAACCCAGCCCAGGTTAAAAACCGCCGGTATTGTGYGTATGAAGTGGCCTTGAGAAGCAGGTTGGGTTTAGAGCAGTGGAGGCTGCTGAGGGGAGGATGAATCATAATAATGTCTGGAACGGAGAAAATGGAATGGGATACCATTCCACCTATTCCACTTCAGCAATTACCACGAGCCAGTCCACCCCAATTAAGGGTGCCACCAACCCTCCTGTGGTTTAGAGCATTGAACACTAGTGTGGGTTGATCAAAAGGTAATCTACTGTAAGTGTAGTTTCCAACCTAAAGCCCATAAAAAATGTAAATAATCACAAACATGCTCTTATTTAAATTGTAAAAATCAAAAGAACAAACAAGGATTGCAAGCACTCCTTTAAAATGATCTGTTTGTAGCTTGAATCTGAATGCAACGGTTCTGTAGCTCCATTCAACTGGGTTTGACAGAGTGTGTAAAAGCTGAGAGTGATGAAAGGTTTTCCTAAAGTGAGGGTGGGAGTTTAATCAATAGGGACAAAGACGATCTGGCTCCGATTGGTCTCTCGCTCTCCTCATACATATACMGTACCAGTCAAAAGTTTGGACACACCTACCTATTCAAGGGTTTTTCTTTATTTGACAATTTTCTACATTGTAGAATAATAGTGAATACATCAAAACTATGAAATAACACATATGGAATCATGTAGTAACCAAAAAAGTGTTAAATAAATCAAAATATATTTGTTATTTGAGATTCTTCAAAGTAGCCACCCTTTGCCTTAATGACAGCTTTGCACACTCTTGGTATTCTCTCAACCAGCTTCATGAGGTAGTCACCTGGAATGCATTTCAATTAACAGGTGTGCCTTGTTAAAAGTTAATTTGTGGAATTTTTTTCCTACTTAATGCGTTTGAGCCAATCAGTTGTGACAAGGTAGGGGGTGCTATACAGTAGATAGCCCTATTTGGTAAAAGACCAAGTCCATATTATGGCAAGAACAACTCAAATAAGCAAAGACAAACGACGGTCTATCATTGCTTTAAGACATGAAGATCAGTCAATGRGGAAAATTGTGCAGTCGCAAAAACCATCAAGAGCTATGATGAAACTGGCTCTCATGAGGACCGCCACAGGAAAGGAAGACCCAGAGTTACCTCTGCTGCAGAGGATAAGTTCATTAGAGTTACCAGACTCAGAAATTTGCAGCTCAAATAAATGCTTCAAAGTTCAAATAACAGACACATCTCAACATCAACTGTTCAGAGCAGACTGCGTGAATCAAGCCTTCATGGTCGAATTGCTGCAAACAAACCACTACTAAAGGACACCAATAATAATAAGAGACTTGCTTGGGCCAAGAAACACGAGCAATGGACATTAGACCGGTGGAAATCTGTCCTTTGGTCTGATGAGTCTTTGTGAGACACAGAGTAGGTGAACGGATGATCTCCGTGTGTGTGGTTCCCACTGTGAATCATGAAGGAGGAGGTGTGGAGGTGCTTTGCTGGTGACATGGGTCTGTGATTTATTTAGAATTCAAGGCACACTTAACCAGCATGGCTACCGCAGCATTCTGCAGCGATACGCCATCCCATCTGGTTTGCGCTTAGTGGAACTATCATTTGTTTTTCAACAATGACTCAACACAACTCCAGGCTGTGTAAGGGCTATTTGACAAAGAAGGAGAGTGATGGAGTGCTGCATCAGATGACCTGGCCTCCACAATCAACCGACCTCAACCCAATTGAGAAGGTTTGGGATGAGTTGGACCGCAGAGTGAAGGAAAAGCAGTCAGCAAGTGCTCAGCATATGTGGGAACTCCTTCAAGACTGTTGGAAAAGCATTCCAGGTGAAGCTTGTTACAAGAATGCCAAGAGTGTGCAAAGCTGTCAAGGCAAAGGGTGGCTGCTTTGAAGAATATAAAATATATTTTGATTTCTTTAACTTTTTTGGTTACTACATGATTCCATATGTTACTTCATAGTTTTGATGTCTAAACTATTATTCTACAAATGTAGAAAATAGTAAAAATAAAGAAAAACCCTTGAATGAGTAGGTGTGTCCAAACGTTTGACTGGTACTGTATATCATGCTGTATATTGAGAATGTATTACTGCACTCCATTGTCAAGTGATGTTTTCATTTGAATAAAAAGAAAATCAGCTTAGCTGAAAAATATCCCCGGGGTTCTGTGTTTTTACTTCATTGTTATGGGCTGCTTTGTTAAAGGCCCAGTGCAGTAAACATTAAGTGTACCTGTGTTTTGTGTCATTTTGTACAACAAGTGATGAAACAAACACTGTAAAAGTGTGAAAAGGTTTTTGATCTGTGTTAAATCCTGATAAAGGGTGACGTTGTGCTGAAGGATGGCATACGCTCTAAAGTCAAGTCATGTCAGTCACATTACACCTCATCTTGTTCYCAGACACTTCCAGCCAACTTGGCTCTTCATTAGTTAGGGTTAGGTTTAAAATCTCATTTTAAGAAGATCAATTGTGGATATGTGCAGGGTTTTGCCGTAATTATGACTTTTTGTTAACTAGTGACGATGACAAATACTTTACTAAGGTCACTCRTATAGAATTATYTGGTCACTCCCATTAAGGCCAACTTTGAATGATTGATATCCAAGACGTATATGTGCTGTGCAATAGGKGGATGCTACACCAATAAATGCTTACCTTGATGAAAGCCCCCGACCTAAAGAAATTGAGTGGCTTTCTTCTGGAACCAAGTTACATGTTCCTCAGACACAACATAAACAAAAGCCATACTGTGCGGTGCTGGGTCCAGTCAGGTCTTTGACACATTCAGACACTCGTCCGCTGGAAGATCAGCCACAAAATGTTGGCACCATTGTAACAGGTTTTAATCAAGCCCTGGTCTCCAGCATGGGAACAGAAGAGGAATAACAGGTGCAGTATCTCATGTTGGACTACTCCAAAACATCTTGGTTCTGACACACACACACGACACACACACACACACACACACACACACACACACACACACACACACACACACACACACATCCACACACACACACACACAACACACCACACACACACACACACACACACACACACACACACACACAAAAAAAACGTTGTATTTATTATGGATCCCCATTAGCGGTTGGCAGTAGCTACTCTTCCTGGCGTCCAGCAAAATTAAGGCTGTTATACAATTTAGAAAAACAATTACAATACATTACAGATTTCACAACACACTTTGTGCCCTCAGGCCCCTACTCCACCAATACCACATATCTACAATACAAAATCCATGTGTACGTGTGTGTATAGTGCGTATGTTATTGTGTAAGCGTGTGTCTGTGCCTGTGTTTGTGTTTCTTCACAGTCTGTTCCATAAGTTGTATTTTTATCTGTTTTTTCAATCTAATTTTACTGCTTGCATCAGTTACTAAATGACTACCGACCCTTAGCACTCACATCTGTAGCCATGAAATGCTTTTAAAGGCTGGTCATGGCTCACATCAACACCATCATCCAGAAACCCTAGACCCACTGCATTTTGCATACCGCCCAACAGATCCACAGATGATGCAATCTCTATTGCGCTCCACACTTCCCTTTCCCACCTGAGACAAAAGGAACACCTATGTGAGAGTACTGTTCAGCGTTCAACACCATAGTGCCCTCAAAGCTCATCAATAAGTTAAGGACCCTGGGACTAAACACCTCCCTCTGCAACTGGATCCTGGACTTCCTGACGGCCGCCCCCAGGTGGTAAGGGTAGGTAACAACACATCCGCCACACTGATCCTCAACACAGGGGCCCTCGGGTGCGTGCTCAGTCCCCTCCTGTACTCCCTGTTTACTCATGACTGCACGGCCAGGCACGACTCCAACACCATAATTCAATTTGCCGATGACAAAACGGGTAGGCCTGATCAACAACAAGATGAGAGCCTATAGGGAGGAAGTCAGAGACCTGGCCGTGCGGTTCCAGGACAACAACCTCAAGACAAAGGAGATGATTGTGGACCACAGGAAAAATAGGACCGAGCACGCCCCCACTGTCAACGATGGGGCTGCAGTGGAGCCGGTTGAGAGCTTCAAGTTCCTTGTTGTCCACATCACCAACAAACTAACATGGTCCAAGCACACCAAGACAGTCGTGAAGAGGGCACGGTATTCCCCCTCAGGAGACTGAACAGATTTGGCATGGGTCCTCAGATACTCAAAAGGTTCTACAGCTGCACCATCGAGACCATCCTGATTGGTTGCATCAACTATGGCAACTGCTCGGCCTCCGACCGCAAGGCACTACAGAGGGTAGTGCGAAACGGCCCAGTACATCACTGGGGCCAAGCTTCCTGCCTTCCAGGACCTCTATACCAGGCGGTGTCAGAGGAAGGCCCTAAAAATTGTCACCGACTCCAGTCATCCAAGTCATAGACTGTTCTCTCTGCTACCGCATGGCAAGTGGTACCGGAGTGCCAAATCTAGGTCCAAGAGGCTTCTAAACAGCTTCCACCCCCAAGCCATAAGACTCCTGAACATCGAGTCAAATGGCTACCCAGACTATTTGCATTGCCCACCCCCCTTTACACCACTGCTACTCTCTGTTGTCATCTATGCATAGTCACTTTAATAACTCTACCTACATGTATATACTACCTCAACTAAKCGGTGCCCCRGCAAARTGACTCTGTATCGGTCCCCTGTATATAGTCTCGCTATTGTTATTTTACTGCTGCTCTTTAATTACTTGTTACTTTTATCTCTTACTCTTATCCATATTTTTTTGAAACTYCATTSTTGGTTAGGGGCTCATAAGTAAGCYTTTCACTGTAAGGTCTACACCTGTTGTATTTGGCGCATGTGACTAATAKKATTTMAATTGATTTGATTTGGAATAGAGTTCCATGTAGTCATGGRTCTATGMWGTAATGTGTGCCTCCCATAGTCTCTTCTGGYCTTGGGGACTGTGAAGAGACCTCTTGTGGCATGTCTTGTGGGGTATGCATGGGTGTCCGAGCTGTGCGCCAGCATTCAACATGTCAATACCTCTCATAAATACAAGGAGTGAATACAATGTTAGCTCTCMGTGTACATCCAAGGGCCAGCCYTGCTGCCCTGTTCTGATCCAATTGCAATTTTCCTAAGTCCRTTTTTGTGGCACCTGACAACACGACTGAACAGTAGTCCAGGTGCGACAAAACTAGCGCCTGTAGGACCGGTCTTGTTGATAGTGCTGTTAAGAAGGTAGAGCAGCGCTTTATTTTGGACAGACTTCTCCCCATCTTAGCTACTGTTGTATCAATATGTTTTGACCATGACAGTTTACAATCCAGGGTTACTCCAAGCAGTTTAGTCACCTCAACTTGCTCAATTTCCAAATAATTCATTACGAGATATAGTTGAAGTTTAGGGTTTAGTGAATGATTTGTCCCAAATACAATGCTTTTAGTTAGAAATATTTAGGGATAACTTACTCCTTGCCACTCATTTCAGTCGCTGTAGTAGCTAATGTGTACAGTGTTGAGTCATCCGCATACATAGACACACTGGCTTTACTCAAAGCCATTGGCATTTCGTTAGTAAAGATTGAAAAATGTAAGGGGCCTAGACAGCTGTCCTGGGGAATTCAAGATTCTACCTGGATTATTTTTGTGAGGTTTCCATTAAAAAACACCCTCTGTGTTCTGTTAGACAGGTAACTCTTTATCCACAATATAGCAGGGGGTGAACTGGAAGGAAAGGTGGCCAAAAGAGAAATTGGCTTTGGAGGTGATCAGTGAAATATACCCGCTGGAGRGCGTCCTATGGGTGGGTGCTGCTATGGTGACCAGTGAGCTGAGATAAGGCYAGGCTTTACCTAGCATAGACRTATAGATGACCTGGAGCCAGTGGGTTTGGCGACAAATATGAAGCGAGGGCCAGCCAACGAGAGCATACAGGTCGCGGTGYTGGGTAGTATATGAGGCTTTGYTGACAAAACGAATGGCACTGTGATAGACTGCATCCAATTTGCTGAGTAGAGTGTTGGAAGCTATTTTGTAAATTACATCGCCAAAGTCAAGGATCGGTAGGATAGTCAGGATAACACATACACTACCGTTCAAAAGTTTGGGGTCACATAGAAATTGCCTTGTTTTCAACAACAACAAAAGTCCATTAAAATAACATCAAATTGATCAGAAATGCAGTGTAGACATTGCTYATTTTGTAAATTACTATTGTAGCTGGAAACGGCTTATTTTTAATAGAATATCTACATAGGCGTACAGAGGCCCATTATCAGCAACCATCACTKCTGTGTTCCAATGGCACGTCACAAGTCCTCAACTGGCAGCTTCATTAAATAGTACCCACAAAATACCAGTCTCAACGTCAACAGCTAAGAGGCGACTCCGGGATGCTGACCTTCTAGGCAGAGTTCKAAAGAAAAAGCCATATCTCAGACTGGACAATAAAAATAAAAAATTAAGATGGGCAAAAGAACCCATCTATTAGAGTATGATAGCTAATGAGATGGAGAAAACACCTGTCTCCGGATTACATCTTCAAACTAGGGGCAACCATTGTGAAAGAGAAGGAGAAGGGTCCATCCATGTACGTAAGACAGTCTAGCTAGGTACATTTTCAGATATTACACGTTTGAAATTTTGTCAAAGTCCTTTTCATTTCAAGTGTACTGTTAGCTAGCTAGCTAACGTTACGTGTATGATCTGTGTAGTAATATTGTTCATATTTCAAAGCCATTTGCTTTGCTTGTTATAGGAAAGGGGGATACCTAGTCAGTTGTACATCTGAATGCATTCAACTGAAATGTGTATTCCGCATTTAACCCAACCCCTCTGAATCAGAATGGTGTGGGGGGCTGCAATAAGCGACATCCACATCTTCGGAGCCCGGGGAACAGGGGCAGAACGACAGATTTTTACCTTGTCAGCTCGGGATTTGATCCAGCAACCTTTTGGTTACTGGCCTAACACTCTAAACACTAGCCTAATGTTAGCTAGCTAACATTGAACCTGATTGGTTAGCTACCTATAGATTCATGCAGGATAGAAACGTCATGAGTTGGGATTATTGTTCATTGTTTAGCTAGCTAGCTACAAGTCTTAACAAAAGACTCCACTATGCAAGTATCCATTTCAATACAATGTTCAGGATGTCACTGCAACAACTGTTGATAGACGTAGCTGGTAAATTCGCTCTGGCTATCTATTTTGTGGCAAAAAAGTAGGTTGCAAGCTAGCCACAGTTAGCCAGTTAGCTTGGGTGCTTGACTGCTGTTGTTAGGACAGAACACTCGAAACAACCCTTAAAGAGATGGGTGGGGCTAAGGCTTAAAACTTCTTATGGTTGCAGGGGCAGTATTGAGTAGCTTGGATGAAAGGTGCACAGAGGTGCCCAGAGTAAATGGCCTGCTCCTCAGTCATAGTTGCTAATATATGCATATTATTATTAATATTGGATAGAAAACACTCTGAAGTTTCTAAAACTGTTTGAATTATGTCTGTGAGTATAACAGAACTCATATTGCAAGCAAAAACCTGAGAAAAAATCTAAARGGGAAGTGGGAATTCTGAGGCTGGTTGATTTTCAACCAAGATCCTATTGAAATCACAGCGAGATATGGATGAGTTTGCACTTCCTACGGCTTCCACTAGATGTCAACAGTCTGTAGAACCTTGTCTGATGCCTCTACTGTGAAGGGGGGCCGAATGAGAGGGGAATTAGTCAGGTCTGCCATGACCTGACCATGCTTTCACCATGCGCGTTCACATGAGAGGGAGCTCTTTTCCATCGCTCATCTGAAGTCAATGTAATTCTCCTGTTGGAACGTTATTCAAGATTTATGTTAAAAACATTCTAAAGATTGATTCAATACATCGTTTGACATGTGTCTACTGACTGTTACTGAACTTTTGGACATTTCGTCAGCTTTTAGTGAACGCGCTTCCTGACGTTGGATTTGTTTACCAAACACACTAACAAAAATAGCTTTTTGGACATAAATTATGGACATTACCGAAACAAAGGAACATTTCTTGTGGGGGTCCTGGGAGTGCATTCCGACAAAGATCAGCAAAGGTAAGTGAAGATATATAATGCTTTTTATGAGTTTTGTTGACTGCACAATTTGGCGGGTAACTGTATGGCTTGCTTTTGTGGCTGAACGCTGTTTTCAGATGATTGAATATTGTGTTTTGCCGTAAAGCTTTTTGAAATCTGACACAGCGGTTGCATTAAGAACAAGTGTATCTTTAATTCTATGTAAAACGTGTCTTTCATCAAAGTTTATGATGAGTATTTCTGTTATTTGACGTGGCTCTCTGCAATTTCTCCGGATATTTTGGAGGCATTTCTGAACATGGCGCCAATGTAAACTGAGGTTTCTGGATATAAATATGAACTTAATCGAACAATGAGTGTCATCTGATGAAGATCATCAAAGGTTAGTGATTAATTATCTCTATTTGTGCTTTTTGTGACTCCTCTCTTTGGCTGGAAAAATGGCTGAATTTTTCTGTGAGTTSGTGGTGACCTAACATAATCGTTTGTGGTGCTTTCGCTGAAAAGCCTATTTGAAATCGGACACTTTGGTGGGATTAACAACAAGATTACCTTTAAAATGGTATAAGATACATGTATGTTTGAGGAATTTTAATTATGATATTTCTGTTGTTTGAATTTGGCGCCCTGCACTTTCACTGGCTGTTGTCATATCATCCCGTTAACGAGATTGCAGCCATAAGAAGTTAAGAAACACAACCCAGTTATTGATTGGACCACAAGTTCAACCCTGGGTTGGAGTCCATTTTGCCATTCCCATTGCCTCAAAGCAGCGCAGCCTTCCCCGAGACAGCCTCCTCAGGGTTTAAGTCAAGTCTCGGATTTCTCTACTATCCCCACAGAGTACCACAACCTCCTCTTCCTCCGCATCGTCCTTATGATTGTGCCATTGATCACCTCCCAGGCACCACACCACCTCGTGGTAGGTTATATTCTCTCTGGGCCGGAGACCAAGGCCATAGAGGTGTACATAGAGGAGTCTCTGGCTACTGGGGCTATCCGTCCYTCTGCTTCTCCTGCCGGGGCAGGATTTTTCTTTGTGGAGAAGAAGGACAAGACCCTGTGTCCGTGCATTGACTACCTGGGTCTTAATGATATCTCGATTAAGAATCGTTACCCCCTACCACTCCTCTCCTTGGCTTTTGAACCTCTCCAAGGGGCCACCATTTATTCCAAGCTGGACCTTCGGAATGCCTACCACCTGGTTTGGATACGCGAAGGAGATGAGTGGAAGACAGCATTCAACACAGCCAGCGGACATTATGAGTACCCGGTAATACGGTTGGACTCGCCAACGCCCCCGCTGTCTTCCAGGACCTGGTAAACGATGTGCTCCGGGACATGCTAAACCAGTTTGTGTTCGTATACCTTGAAGACATCCTGTTTTTTTCCAGGTCTGCCCAAGAACATGTTCTGCATGCCAGACAGGTCCTTCAGCGCCTCGTGGAGAACCAATTGTTCGTAAAAGCCAAGAAGTGTGAGTTCCATCGCTCTACCATCTCCTTTCTGGGATATGTCATTGCTGAGGGAAATGTCCAGATGGATCCTGGAAAGGTGAAAGCAGTGGTGGATTGGCCTCAACCCATGTCCAAGATGCAGTTGCAACGTTTCCTAGGTTTTTTAAACTTCTACCCTCGTTTCATTCGGGGTTACAGCACCCTGGCGGCCCTCCTCTCTGCACTCACCTCTCCCAAAGTACCATTTACATGGTCTCCAGCTGTCAACAAAGCCTTTGTGGACCTGAAGCATCGGTTCACAACAGCACCCATCCTCATCCATCCGGACCCATCAATTTGTGGTTGAGGTTGATGCTTCTGATGTTGGAGTGGGGGCCATCCAGCCCCAGCAATCTGCCCAGGACAAAAGCTTCATCCCTGTGCCTTCCAGTCCCATCGACTTAACTCTGCAGAAAGAAACTACGACGTGGGTAACCGAGAACTCCTGGCGGTCAAGATGACACTGGAGGAGTGGAGACACTGGCTGAAGGGAGCTGAACATCCGTTTTTGGTCTGGACCGACCACAAGAATCTGGAATGTCTCCGCACAGCTAAGCGCCTTAATTCCAGGCAGGCCCGGTGGGCTCTGTGATTTACTAGGTTCAATTTCACCATCTCCTACCGCCCAGGGTCCAAAAACGTGAAGCCGGATGCTCTCTCCCGTCTATACAGTTCCTCTGCCACTCCCTCTGAATCTGAGACCATCCTCCCTGCCTCTTGTTTAACAGCTTCTGTTGTTTGGGGAATTGAGGATCTGGTCCGCAAGGCTCAGCATTCCCAGTCGGACCCTGAGGGAGGGGGCCCGGCTAACCATCTGATTGTGCCTGATGCGGTCCGGTCTAAGGTCCTGGAATGGGCTCACTCCTCCAGGCTTACCTGGTACTCGTCGGAACCCTGGCTTTCCTCCGTCAATGCTTCTGGTAGCCTACCATGGTTCCTGATGTCTCGGCCTTCGTCGCCGCATGCATGGTGTGCGCGCAAAGCAAGACTCCGCGGCAAGCTCCATCTGGCCTACAGCCACTTGCTGTCCCTCATCGCCCCTGGTCCCATATTTCTCTGGATTTCGTCACTTTGCTTCTTCCGTCAGATGGCAACACCACCATTCTGACAGTTGTGGACAGATCCTCCAAGGTTGCCCATTTCATCCCTCTTCCTAAGTTACCTTCTGCCAGGAGACAGCCCAGTTTATGGTGCAGCACGTCTTCCATATCCATGGACACCCGGTTGACTTTGTCTCGGACCCGGGGTCCCCGTTCTCGTCCCAATTCTGGGAGGCGTTCTGCACTCTTATTGGGTCGTCATTCAGCCTGTCCTCTGGGTTTCATCCCAAATCTAACGGCCAGTCGGAGCGAGCCAATCAAGATATGGTGACGCCCTGATCTGTTTCACCTGTCCTTGTGATTGTCTCCACCCCCTCCAGGTGTTGCTTATTTTCCCTGGTGTATTTATCCCTGTGTTTCCTGTCTCTACCTGACCATTCTGCTGCCCTGACCTCGAGCCTGCCTGCCATTCTGTACCTCTGGAACTCTGAACTGGTTTTGACCTTTTGCCTGTCCACGACCATTCTCTTGCCTACCCCTTTTGGATTGTTAATAAACATCTTGGAGTCTACCCATCTGCCTCCTGTGTCTGTATCTGGGTCTCATCTTGTGCCCTCATAGACATGTTTATATACGTGTTTGTTTTCACGCCGTTAATCCTGTCTCCATTTCCTTACCGCATGGAACCTTTTACGTACACGTTCTTCTGCACCAGATCCTTTAAAACACAGAACACAACACGGAACACAGCTACAGTCAATGCTTGCTACATTGCTGTAGACCGTGTGCCTCTAGTCAAAATCATGTAAAAGGTATACACAATATTACCGTAGCTGTGTTTTTTTTCTGCCGAGGATTTCTGTGAATGTCGGGGCCTTTTTTAAACTACTCACGAGCTGATATATTTTGGTTTGATAACAAACAACATTATTTAGCTAGTCATGCTAGCTAGCTAGATAGCTAGCAACCTGATAACTTGACCACTGGCTATGCAAACATTTAGATGGCACAGGAAGAACTGAAAATAAATAGGCTACTCTAAAGAGATGCTTCAAAGGTAAGCGGCATATGCAAGAGTGGGGTATGGATGAACGTGTGAGCAGAGTAAGTGAAAGAGCGAGGGTGTGGGAGGGGGCGAGTGTGTAGGCCTATGTGTGTAAAGTTATCTGAACAGTACAGATGGTTACAGTGCTTTCATAACATTGTTGGACAAGTTGAAAAGCTCTTTGTTCTTTTTATCCATGGAGCCAGTTCTGTTTTCCTAGTCACACATTTAGAATACCTGAAGCTTTAACAGTACTTAAAGCTGTGGGTGTGTGAGAGAGATAGAGATTGTGTGTGTGCTGTGCGCAAATTAAACTTCAAGAACATTGATAACGGGGAGTAGGCCTACTTGTGAGCATTAATAGCTGTATGTTAGTGACTTGTGGTGTTTATTGTGAAAATGCTATGAACATTTTTTTGATGTAGATAATGTTCTTTCCATCCCTTACAACCAAATCATGCCTGTAACTCAATGCACTGCTTTTTAAATGGGAAAGTCTTTCTTTAAAGCAAAATTTMACCAAAAACAAATCCATTAACTCAATTCATTATTTTAACCATTTGACAGCCGTAATTAACTTGTACCTGCAACATCTGTATGATCAAATAAATATCTATAAATTATTAAATACAGTCATTTGTTTTCTCGGCAGCTGTCACCAGTCCACCTTTCTCTAACATATGCGGGCTGAGAACTCTGACAAAAAGGTTTTTGTCCAATAACGGATATATAACGGATATGGAGAATGTTCTGATTATGATACAAGTATTATTTTTTTATTATCCAGCATGCATCTCTCTCATGGCACTCAAACAGTACTAAGTGCTGTGCGCTCTAAATAACTKAACTGGTTAGTTTTTCTACCTGTAAAGAAATGGGCGGGCTGTAGGTTGATCCTGCTGCTATYATTGGGTAGAGCACAGCTGTATCTACATTAACTTGCTCTTCATTGCTTGATCATTTCACTGGTCTCTTCTACTCGCATGTTTTACTCTGATCATTTCGATTGCTACTGCCTGCTGCTAGCTACTACGATAAATCAGTTTGCGTGGACATTTGCTAGCAAGCTATCAATATGCATAATATCTAACATCAACTAGTGGAGCGAGGGTAGGAAAAAAAGTCACACAAAGTAAAAACCACATTTCCTCAAAGCACTTTCTCCCTCTCCTTTTACACTTTACTTGACTTGAAGGGTAAAAAAATAAGGGTTTCAATGACATTTTTTTTAATGTAACCTTTATTTAATTAGGCAAGTCAGTTAAGAACAAATTCTTATTTACAATGACGGCCTACACCGGCCAAACCCGGACGACGCTGAGCCAATTGTGCGGCGCCCTATGGGACTCTCAATCACGGCCGGTTGTGATACAGCCTGGATTTGAACCAGGATGTCTGTAGTGAAGCCTTAGACCGCTGCGCCACTCAGGAGCCCAATATTCATAAGCCATACACAAGACATCCATATGCTGTACAAAATAACTATTTTATTGCATTTCATGAATGCAAGTCGACATAGGATCATTATTGTGACATACAGTGCCTTCAGAAAGTATTCACAACCCTTTACTTTTCCACATTTTGTTGTATTACAGCCTGAATTTACAATGGATTACATTTAGATTTTGTGTCACTGGCCTACACACAATAAATACACCATAATGTCAAAGTGGAATTATATTTTTAGAAATGTTTACAAATTAATTTAAAATTAAACATTGAAATGTCTTGTCAATAAGTATTCAACCCCTTTGTTATGGCAAGCCTAAATACATTCAGGAGTAAAAATGTGCTTAACAAGTCACATATACTAAACAAAAATATAAACYCAACATGCAACAATTTCAAATAAATWAATTAGGCCCTAATCTATGGATTTTACATGAATTGGAATAGAGATAGTCACAGATACCTTAAAAAAGSATGCCAATTGCACGCTCCCTCAAAACATTTGTGGCGTTGTGTGACAAAACTGCACATTTTAGAGTGGCCTTTTATTGTCCCAGCACAAGGTGCACCTGTGTAATGATCATGCTGTTTATTCAGCTTCTTGACATGTCACACCTGTCAGGTGGATGGATTATCTTGGCAAAGGAGAAATGGTCACTAACAGGGATGTAAACAAATTTGTGCACAACATTTGAGAGAAATAAGCTTTTTTTGCTTATGCATATTTCTGAGATCTTTTATTTCAGCTCATGAAACATGGGACTAACACTTTACAGCACACACACAAGTACACTTTATTAATTACACTTTAATGGTGTATCAATACACCCAGTCACTACAAAAATACAGGTGTCCTTCCTAACTTGCTGGAGAGGAAGGATACCGCTCAGGGATTTCACCGAGGCCAGTGGTGACTGTTACTGACAGTTACTGAGTTTAATGGGTGTGATAGGAGAAAACTGAGGACGGATCAACATTGCAGTTACACCGCCACAATATTAACCTAAATGACTGAAAACAAAGGAGCCTGTAAATATATAAATATTCCAAAACATGCAATAAGGCACTAAAGTAAAACTGCAATAAATGTGGCAAAGAAATTAACTTTATGTCCTGAATACAAAGCGTTGTCTTTGGGGGCAAATCCAACACAACACATCACTGAGTACCACTCTTCCCATTTTCAAGTATGGTGGTGGCTGCATCATGATATGGTTAAGTTTGTCATCGGCAAGGACTAGGAATTTTTGGGGTATAAAAACCCCCCAGAATACAACTAAGCATACGCAGATCCTAGAGGAAAACCTGGTTCTGTCTGCTTTCCAACAGACACTGGCAGGCAAATTCACCTTTCAGCAGGACAATAACGTAAAACACAAGGSCAAACACAAGGCCAAAATACACGAGTTGCTTACCAAGACGACATTGAATGATTCTGAGTGGCCTGGTTACAGTTTTGACTTAAACCTGCTTGAAAATCTATGGCAAGACTTAAAAATGGCTGTCTAACAACAATCAACTTGACAGAATTTCATAAATAATAAATGTGCAAATATTGTACGATCCAGGTATGCAAAGCTCTTAAGAGACTTACCCAGAAAGACTCATGGCTGTAATCGCTGCCAAAGATCCTTCTAACAACTATTGATTCAGGGGTGTGAATACTTATGTAAATTAGATATTTCTGTATTTCATTTTCAATACATTAGCAAACATTTCTAAAAACATGTTTTCACTTTGTCATTATGGGGTATTGATTAAAAATCGATTTAATACATTTTGAATTTAGGCTGTAACGCAACAAAATGTGGAGGGGTATGAATACTTTCTGAAGGCACTGTAACAAAAATATAAACTTGTCATTGTTGAAAAATAAATGATGACATTCTCATATACTTCTTATGAATGTTGTGTACGGGTTATGAATGTGTAATGAAATACCCTTCAACATAAACCACTTACAGCACTTTTGAACTCCCTTCCTGATTCGACTTGCACAGTTCCCTCACAACATTCTCTAATTGTATCTCGGGGTAGAAATTGCTCTTAATAGATCTAGGATCAGGTAATCCAACTCCAATCGCTTACTTCATACATCAGGTGAATTAAAAAAGACCTGACCTTATATCATAGGTTAGAAGCAACTTCCACCTACCTCCTAGGGCAGGGATGTCAAACTCATTCCATGGAGGGCCTAGTGTCTGCTGGTTTAAGACCTAGACAACCAGATGAGGTGAGTTCCTTACTAATTAGTGACCTTAATTCATCAATCAAGTACAAGGGCGGAGTGAAAACGCACAGACACTCGGCCCCCTCCGTGGAATAAGTGTGATACGTGCCCTAAGGCAACACCTTCTCACAACATTGTCTAAGCATTTTCTATGGCCGATGCCTCACTCGTTGTGGACATCTTGACTGTGTTCTCAATGGCTGAGACAGAGGTGGAAGCCATCATTGACTCTATGGCTGAGTTGGAAGACATCATTAACTTCTTGACGCTGCTATCCATGGAGGAGGAGGAGGAACTGGACTTCTTCACCGTTTGGATGGTCTTCTTCCTCTTGACGTGGAGGATCTCCATTGCGTCTAGATTGACTCCCGACTGCTGGAACTCTTTGCTGGTCTCAACAGGTTCTGACACCTGCTGCTGCTCCTCCATCTGCTGCTGGTGGATGAAGAGAGAGATTGGGCATATTTACACCTTCCATATTAGTGACCAGACTCATTTCAGATATAAATGTGAGTATTAGATCTGTCATTCTCATTGAAAGCAAGTCTGATAAGTGGTAGATCAAATCCTAAAATKWAATTTTATTTGTCACATGCTTCGTAAACAACAGGTAGATCTGTGAAATGCTTACTTCCCAACAATGAAGAGAAGAAAAAAAAGAGAATAACAACAAAAGGAATAAATACACAATGAGTAAATGATAACGTGGCTATATCCACAGGGCACCACTACGGAGTTGATGTGCAGAGGTATGTGGTAATTGATATAGATATGTACATATAGGTAGGGATAAAGTGACTAGGCAACAGGATAGATTATAAACAGTAGCAGCAGCGTATGTTATGAGTCAAAAGAGTTAGTGCAAAAAGGGTCAATGCAGATAGTTAAATAGTTAATCAATAGCTACCCAGACTAACTATTTAGAAGTGTTATGGCTTGGGGGTAGAAGCTGTTCAGGGTCCTGTTTGTTCCAGACTTGGTGCATCGGTACCGCTTGCCGTGCTTTTGCAGAGAGAACAGTCTGACTTGGGTAGCTGGAGTCTTTGACAATATTTTGTGCCTTCCACTGACACCGCCTGGTATAGAGGTCCTGGATGGCAGCGAGCTTAGCCCCAGTGATGTACTGGTACATAGGCACTACCCTCTGTAGACCAATGTGCAAAATGTATATGCTTCCCCTCCCTAAGTTGTGATTCCAGGCTGTATCACATCCGGCCGTGATTGGGAGTCCCATAGGGCGGCCCACAATTGGCCCAGCGTCGTCCGGGTTTGGCCCGGGGTAGGCCGTCATTGTAAATAAGAATTTGTTCTTAACTGACTTGCCTAATTAAATGAAGGTTTAAAAAAAAAAATGTAAAGCTTCAAACAGCTGAGAAAATGATATTTCTGGTTTTCCTCAATCTACACACAATAGCCCATAATCACCAAAGCAAAACAGGTTTTTAGAAGTGTTTGTACATTTATAAAAAATAAAGTGAAATATAACATTTACATAAGTATTCAGACCCTTTACTCAGCACCTTTGGCAGCGATTAAAGCCTTGAGTCTTCTTGGGTATGACGCTAAAAACTTGGCACACCGGTATTTGGGGAGTTTCTCCCATTCTTCTCGGCAGATCCTCTCAAGCTCTGTCAGGTTGGATGGTGAGAATGAGAAAAACAGCTATTTTCAGGTCTCTCCAGAGATGTTCGATCGGGTTCAAGTCTGGGCTCCGGCTGGGCCACTCAAGGACATTCAGATTTGTCTCTAAGCCACTCCTGCCTTGTCTTTGCTGTGTGCTTAGGATCGTTGTCCTGTTGGAAGGTGAACCTTCACCCAGTCTGAGGTCCTGAGCACTCTGGAGCAGGATTTCATCAACAATCTCTCTGGGTGCTCACGTTCATCTTTCCCCGATACTGACTAGTCTCCAAGTCTGTGCCGCTGAAAACCATCCCCACAGCATGATGCTGCCACGTCCATGCTTCACCGTAGCGATGGTTGCCTTCAGACGTGACGCTTTGCATTCAGGCCAAAGAGTTCAATCTTGGTTTCATCAGACCAGAGAATCTTGTTTCTCATGGTCAGAGTCCTTTAGGTTCCTTTTGGCAAACTCCAAGAAGACTGTCATGTGCCTTTTACTGAGGAGTGGCTTCTGTCTGGCCACTCTACTGTAAAGGCCTGATTGGTYGAGTACTGCAGAGATGGTTGTCCTTCTGGAAGGCTCTCCCATCTCCACAGAGGAATTCTGGAGCTCTATCAGAGTGACCATTAGATTCTTGGTCACCTCCCTGACCAAGGCCCTTCTCCCCCGATTGCTCAGTTTGGCCACATTAACCACCCGAGCCACTGCCTGTCACCCGCGATCATCCAGAAGGAGTCAAGTACAGTGCATCAAAGCAGGCGGCCGAGAACTGGTTTTTTCAGTCTCATCACAAGGTCTTCAGACTGTGAAACAGCACCACTAACATTGAGTGGCTTGCTGCACATACCTGACTCACTCCAGCCACTTTGAATAATGGAATTGATGGTAAAAGAAGTCACTAGGCCATTTAACCCATGCCACTTCAATAAGTGTTACAACTACCCTACATTTATCATCTCATTGTTATACTTACTCTATTTCTTCTGCATCTGCCATCTTTATGTCATACATGTCATCACTACACTCTTAAACATGCCACTTTTACTTGTTTACCCATACCACATTCTCATAATGCTATATTACTCGTTATACTCATACCATCTTACTGCAGCTTGCCTATGCCGTTCCTGTACCTATCACTCTTTATATCATATATTTATGTACTTATTCTTCATCCCCTTACACTTGTGTGTATAAGGTAGTTGTTGTTGAAATCTGTAGGTTAGATTACTCGTTGGTATATTACTCCATGCTCGAACTAGAAGCCAAGCATCGCTACACTCGCATTAACATCTGCTAACTCATGTGTATGTGACAAATAAAATTGATTTGAATTTAGAAAGTTCAAAACATATCTTATACTCTTAACTTTTCCCAAATTTGTTACTTACAGCCTTATCTAAATGGATTAAATAAAACAATTCCTCATCAATCTACATACAAATCCCATAATGACAATGTGAAAACAGTTTTATACATTTTGCAAATGTATTACAAATAAAAAACAGATACCTTATTTAACATAATATTCAGACCCTTTACATATGAGACTCAAAATTGAGCTCAGGTGCATCCTGTTTCCATTGATCTCCTTGAGATGTTTCTACAACTTGATTGGAGGTCCACCTGTGGTAAATTTGAAGATTGGACATATGTGGAAAGGCATACACCTGTCATATATAAGGTCCCACCAGTTGACAGTGCATGCAGAGCAAAAACCAAGCCATGAGGTCAAAGGAATGTCCGTAGAAGCTCTGAGACAGGATTGTGTTAGCACAGATCTGGGAAGGGTACCTAAAATGTCTGCAGCATTGAAGTCCCCCAAGAACAGTGGCTTCCATCATTCTTAATGGAAGAAGTTTTGAACCACCAAGAGACTCTTCCTAGAGCTGGCCGCCCGGCCCCAAAT
>NC_036857.1:39825928-39856917 GCF_002910315.2 Salvelinus sp. IW2-2015 | reverse complement strand
TCTAGGGTGTCAGGTAGGGTGGAGGTGATGTGGTCCTTGACTAGTCTCTCAAAGCACTTCATGATGACGGAAGTGAGTGCTACGGGGCGGTAGTCGTTTAGCTCAGTTAGCTTTCTTGGGAACAGGAACAATGGTGGCACTCTTGAAGCATTTGGGAACAGCAGACTGGGATAAGGATTGATTGAATATGTCCGTAAACACACCAGACAGCTGGTCTGCGCATGCTCTGAGGACGCAGCTGGGGATGCCGTCTGGACCTGCAGCTTTGCGAGGGTTAACACGTTTAAATGTTTTACTCACGTCGGCTGTAGTGAAGGAGAGTCCACAGGTTTTGGTAGCGGGCCGTGTCAGTGCCACTGTATTGTCCTCAAAGCGAGCAAAGAAGTTGTTTAGTCTGTCTACTTTGTCTCTATACTGACGCTTAGCTTGTTTGATGTACACAGGATGTACTCAGCTGACGGCATCCMTGGTAATAAATTCCTTATTGCAATAGCATTTTCATTTTTAACAATTGGATTCCCCTTTGAGAGAGACTTGGTSGGAAGGAGAATCGGTAGTGGAGGTGGCCAGCCTAAAATAAAAAAGGTAAGCTGGTTTCTTACCAATACCTCCTGTGCCTCATAAGGGCCATCTACCCTTTCTATATCTGTAGGAGTGAAGTTTKAATTTGTTTATGTGAAACTGTATTTCATGACAGTATCCACAGGTGAATGTATACACTGTTCAAAAGTTTGGGGTTACTTATAAATGTCCTTGTTATTGAAAGAAAAGCACATTTTTTGTCCATTAAAATAACATCAAAATGATCAGAAATACAGTGTAGACATTGTTAATGTTGAAAATGACTATTTTAGCTGGAAACAGCTGATTTTTAATGGAATAGCTACATAGGCGTACAGAGGCTCATTATCAGCAACCATCACTCCTGTGTTCCAATGGCACGTTGTGTTAGCTAATCCAAGTTTATCATTTTAAAAGGCTAATTGATCATTAAAAAAAACTTTTGCAATTATGTTAGCACAGCCAAAAACTGTTGTCCTGATTAAAGAAGCAATAAAACTGTCCTTCTTTAGACTAGTTGAGTATCTGGTACATCAGCATTTGTGAGTTCGATTACAGGCTCAAAATGGCCAGAAACAAAGACTTTCTTCTGAAACTCGTCAGTCTATTCTTGTTCTGATAAATGAAGGCTATTCCATGCGAGAAATTGCCAAAGAACTGAAGATCTCAACGCTGTGTACTACTCCCTTCACAGAATAGCGCAAACTGGCTCTAACCAGAATAGAAGAGAGAGGAGGCCCCGGTGCACAACTGAGCAAAAGGACAAGTACATTATAGTGTCTAGTTTGAGAAACAGATGCCTCACAGGTCCTCAACTGGCATCTTGATTAAACAGTACCCGCAAAACACCAGTCTCAATGTAACAGTGAAAGGCAACTCCGGGATGCTGGCCTTCTAGGCAGAGTTGCAAAGAAAAAAGCCATATCTCAGACCGGCAATAAAAATAAAAGATTAAGATGGGCAAAAGAACACAAGACACTGGAGAGAGGAACTTGAAACTTCTCTTGAGCTTTGTCTCAATTTCTTATTGCAAAGAGGTGCAAAGTTCAAAAGAAGCATGCTGTATTTTGTAATCGCTCTCTCACCATCATCATCATGTGTTGGTACTGGGCAATGGCGTCCTCAGTGCTCACGCTCTTCAGTCCCAGTTCTGCAGCCGCCGGGCCATCTCCACCTTATGGGAGCCAGGGGGGTCCAGCCCACACCCCTGATCCAGTTCAGATTCTGACTTGTAGTTCACTGCAACAAATCGCGTTGGGGGGGGGGGGTCACAAGTCAATATTAGGAAGGTAATCCTAATGTTTTGTACACACAGTGCATATCTAGTACCAGTCAAAAGGGTTTTTCTTGAAATTTGACCATTTTCTACATTGTAGAATAAATAGTGAAGACGTCAAAATTATGAAATAACTCATATGGTATCATGTAGTAACCAAAAAAGTGTTAGAAGAATTATAAATGTAAAATATATTTACAATTGTTTAAGTAACCAACCTTTGCATTGATGACAGCTTTGCACACTTTTGGCCTTCTCTCAACCAGCTTCATGAGGTAGTCACCTAGAATGCATTTTCAAGTAATAGGTGTGCCTTCTTAAAAGGTAATTTGTGGAATTTCTTACCTTCTTAATCGGTTTGAGCCAACAGTTCTGTTGTGACAAGGTAGGGGTGGTATACAGAAGATAGCCCTATTTGGTAAAAGACCAAGTCCATATCATGGCAAGAAGCAAAGAGAAATGACAGTCCATCATTACTTTAAGACATGGGTCAGTCAATCCGGAAATTTCAAGAACTTTGAAAGTTTTTCAAGTGCAGTTGCAAAAAAACATCAAGCGCTATGATGAAACTGGTTCTCATGAGGACCACCACAGGAAAGGAAGACCCAGAGTTACCTAATAAACATATCCTCTACAGCAGAGTTAACTGCACCTCAGATGCAGCCAAAATAAATGCTTAACAGAGTTCAAGGAACAGACACATCTCAACATCAACTGTCCAGAGGAGACTCCGTGAATCAGGCATTCATGGTCGAATTGCAGCAAATAAACCACTACAAAAGGCACCAATAAGAAGAAGAGACTTGCTTGGGCCAACAAACACTAGCAATGGACATTAGACCGTTGGAAATTTGTCCTTTGGTCTGGGGTCCAAATTTGACATTTTTGGTTCCAACGCCATGTCTTGTGAGACACAGAGTAGGCGACGGACCTGATTCTGCATGTGTGATTCCCACTGTGAAGCATGGAGGGGGAGGTGTGATGGTGTGGGGGTGCTTTGCTGTTGACACTGTCTGTGATTTATTTAGAATTCAAGTCACACTTAACCAGCATGGCTACCACAGCATTCTGCAGCCATACGCCATCCCATCCGGTTTGCGCTTAGTGAGACTATCATTTTTTTTTTCTCAACAGAACAATGACCCAACACACCTCCAGGCTGTCTAAGGGCTATTTGACAAAGAAGGAGAGTGATGGAGTGCTCCATAAGATGACCTGGCATCCACAATCACCTGATCTCAACCCAATTGAGATGGTTTGGGAAGAGTTGGACCGCAGAGTGAAGAAAAAGCAGCCAACAAGTGCTCAGCGGTATGCTCAGCATTTGTGGGAACTCCTTCAAGACTGTTGGAAAAGCATGCCAGGTGAACCTGGTTGAGAGAATACCAAGAGTGTGAAAAGGTGTCATCAAGGCAAAGGGTGGCTACTTTGAAGAATCTAACATCTAAATATATTTTGATTTGTTTAACACTTTTTTGATTACTACATGATTCCATGTGTTATTTCATAGTTTTGATGTCTTCACTATTATATTATTCTCTGCACTGGAATCCCAGTAAATTGAGTATACCTTAAACTCTAAACCATTTCTACAATTTACAATGGGTACCCCCCCAGACACACACACACACACACACACACTCATGCACGCGAACACACACACAAACACACTCACGTCACTCTGCAGCTTGTAGGCCTGCTTGGCGTGTTGGACGTTGAGCTGCTGAGGGTCAAAGGTGTAGTCATGGAGCCTCTGGTTGTAGGTCTGGTTGCTGGCCAGAGCTTGGCTCTTCTTGGCCTGCTGGAACACAGGCTGGTCGGCATGCATCTTGAACTGGGAGCGCGTCTCTTGAGCCTGCCTCTTGTACCCCAGGCAGCTCTGGAGCTTGCTGGCTGCCAGGGAGTGCACCATCTTTGGGTCATCCTCGACACTGAGCAGCCCCACCTGCTGACCCTTCTCCTTCACAAAGGCTTCCTTGTAGCGGAACTGAGGGTGCAAAGACAGGACCATTTTAGAGAACCGCCCAATTCCACTTGGCTCTACTCTACTAGCAGATGCTATTTAGCTTGGTCCCAGATCTGTTTGTGGTATCATTCCAAACAGTTTGGCATGAGAAGAAGCGGCATGATGGCACAAACAGACTGGTTCCCAGGCTACACACAAGGGTTATTTGGTAAGGGTGATGGTTGTGGAACCATGATGACTCTTTGCAGTTTAGAAAATGAGTGAACCAATTCTTTATGAAATGGTTCTTTACAGCACCATTAATGTTCTATGAAGAACCATTAAGAAAATGTTATTTGTAGTACCAGAAAAGGGTTGTAATGATAGCAGAACCCTTTTTGGAGCTATATTTCTGCTGGTTTTCTTTTTGAAATAAAAAAATGGGCAACATGATCCTGACCAGTCTATTGTTTTAGCCCATCAGCTGATGTGGAAAAGCCGTTTTTTAATTTCCAAAAAGTCACAGAAGATGAGGTCTTATCTGCTATAGATTCTAAGAAATCATTAGGCGCTGACAATCTGGATCCATATTTACTCAAGTGTGCGGTACCTATCACTGCTAGTGCAGTGACGCATATCTTCAATCGAACATTAGTCGTAGGAAATATTCATAAAGATTGGAAAACAGCCTTTGTTTTACCACTCCTCAAGGGAGGTGATGGTAGTGAATTGGATAATTATAGGCCCATCTCTAAGCTCTCCTGTTTGGCWAAAATTTTAGAGTCATTGGTGCATAGGCAACTACAACCATTTTTAACTGTTAACAATATTCTTTCTAGCAATCAATCTGGCTTCAGACCTAAACACAGTACCACTACGGCCACTGTACGTGTTGTAAATTATATTACTAATGCCCTAGATAATACAAAGTACTGTGCCGCCTTGTTCATAGATTTGTCTAAAGCTTTTGACCATGCGATACTTTTGGGTAAGCTGTCGTCAATAGGACTGGGATTGGATGCCTGTAGTTGGTTTCATGACTATCTAAAGGATAGAAGTCAGGCTGTTGGAGTCAACGGCATCCAGTCAGAGCCATTGGAGTTGGTTAAAGGCGTCCCACAAGGTTCTATACTTGGTCCATTACTGTTCACTCTCTACATAAACAACATTGGCGATGAGGTAAGAAAGTGTAAAATACAGTTGAAGTCGGAAGTTTACATACGCTTAGGTTGGAGTCATTAAACCTTGTTTTTCAACCACTCCACAATTTTCTTGTTAACAAACTATAGTTTTGGCAAGTTGGTTAGGACATCTCCTTTGTGCATGACACAAGTCATTTTTTCCAACAATTGTTTATAGACAGATTTCTTCACTTATTACAATTGTATCACAATTCCAGTGGGTCAGAAGTTTACATACACTAAGTTGACTGTGCCTTTAAACAGCTTGGAAAATCCAGAAAATTATGTAATGGTTTAGAAGCTTCTGATAGGCTAATTGACATAATTTGAGTTAATTGGAGGTGTACTTGTGGATGTATGTCAAGGCCTACCTTCAAACCTTTTTTTTTTTTTTATCACTGAAGTTGGAGACATATCTCCCTCACTAACTTCAATCAGTAACTTCAACCATCGGCTGTCAGAGCAGCTTACCGATCGCTGCAGCTGTACACAGCCCATCTGTAAATAGCCCATCCAACCAACTACCTACTTCATCCCCATATTTTTTTCTGCTCTTTTGCACACCAGTATTTCTTTGCACATCCTCCTATGCACATCTATCACTCCAGTGTTAATTGCTAAATTGTAATTACTTCACCACTATGGCCTATTTATTGGCTTACCTCCTTACTTCATTTGCACACACTGTATATAGATTTTCTATTGTGTTATTGGCTGTACGTTTGTTTATCCCAATTTTCTGTTTTTTATTTTATAGAATTTTTTGAAACAAGTAATTTTTTCATTTCACTTCACCAATTTGGACTATTTTGTGTATGTCCATTACATGACATCCAAATAAAAATACATTTAAATTACAGGTTGTAATGCAACAAAATAGGAAAAACGCCAAGGGGGATGAATACTTTTGTAATGCACTGCATTTTCTGCACTATGCAATGATATGGACAGCGACCATGTAACACTTTACAACATACAGAAGTGCGCTGGTTATCAAGGGGAAAAGTATTGACACATTTTTTTAAATTGAGAGATTAGCTTAAAGTTCTTTACTGACCATAATTTTCACTTGTCTGATCACTTGCATGATGACGAGTTTCTCACACAACTGGCCTATCTAGGTGATGTTTTTTCTCGCCTGAATGATCTGAATCTAGGATTACAGGGACTCTCCTCAACTATACTCAATGTGTGGGACAAAATTGAGGCTATGATTAAGAAGTTGGAGCTCTCCCCTGTCTGCAATAAGGACAACACACAGGTCTTTCCATCATTGTATGATTACTTGTGTGCAAATGAACTCGAGCTTACGGACAATGTCAAATGTGATATAGCAAAGCACCTGAGTGAGTTGGGTGCGCAATTATGCAGGTACTTTCCCGAAACAGATGACACAAACAACTGGATTCGTTATCCCTTTCATGCCCTGCCTCCAGTCCACTTACCGATATCTGAACAAGAGAGCCTCATCGAAACTGCAACAAGCAGTTCTGTGAAAATGTTATTTAATCAGAAGCCACTGCCAGATTTCTGGATTGGGCTGCGCTCAGAGTATCCTGCCTTGGCAAATCACGCTGTTAAGACACTGATGCCCTTTGCAATCACGTACCTATGTGAGAGTGGATTCTCGGCCCACACTAGCATGAAAACTAGATACAGGCACAGACTGTATGTGGAAAATGATTTAAGACTGAGACTCTCTCCAATACAACCCAACATTGCAGAGTTATGTGCATCCTTTCCAGCACACCCRTCTCATTAACCTGTGGTGAGTTATTCACAATTTTCAATTAACAAATTAGGTTTTATATGTTGGTTAAATAAAGACAAAATTGTTTATTATTATATTACTTTTTGTGCCCTGGTCATATAAGAGCTTTTGTCACTTCCCACGTGCCGGGTTGTGACAAGAACTCACACTATTCTTATGGTTAATAAATGTGTGTGTGTGTGGCAGGCTTACAATGATGGCAAAAAACAACATTTGAGAGTGCTCTGACCCTTAGTGCTAGAGGGGGTACACAGCTGGAGGTTGAATGTTTGAAGGGGTACGGGCTGGTAAAAAGTTTGGGAACCACTGTAAATAGAGAATTGAAGAAAAATAAATTGTACGAACATAGTATATGGGATTGATTTTAAGAAATGTAGCTTAATTAATCGGATTAATATTATGGTGTTTCTATTCCAAGAAAAACAAAACCCTCAGGTTTTCCCTTAGAAAATATGGTGCTGTAGAACGTGACGGTCGGGAAGTAGGCTACAGTACTAACCAATACCCAAACGGAGATTCAGTGGAAAAAATATCTAATTGATTTATCAACACCGTCCCCATGCTTGTTTTCAGAGCAAGTGCAAAACCTATGCGCCATGACCTTGATTATTAGCAGACATCACTTGCTAATATTCAGTCAACACATATCTTAGAAATATCATGGAATATAATTGAACATTTTAATTTCTCTTAGGATAAAAACCTTTGTGTTACAACAGCTTTAGTAAGTAATAATGACGAGTTAGTACAGACATGGGCAAACTACGGCCGCGGGCCACATACGGCCCGTTAGGCTTTTTAATCGGCCCGCCGAACTTGTCCAAAATTATATGGAAGTGCGTCTTTTAATTAGAGCAATGCGCATTTACGCACAGCAGCGGTACAGTAGCTTTATTAACCGCCGCACATCGCTCTTAATTTAAATTTAAATTTTCAGCTGCAGGTAGGATATTTAATACAGCCTATGTCTTGTGTGCTTGGCAACGATACACGTGTACTGTTTGCGCGTGAAGGCGAGGGCGTCGTGCGAGTTTGTAGAGCGCGCGGTCAGGACAATCCATCCATGATTTTTGCGGAGTTTAACACAAGTAGATATTATTGAGCTTGAGTATTTCCGTTGTGTAATAATATGTTTTGAATGTTGAAAGTGATTCCATTTTTCAATAAATGTTGATTTCTTTAACTTTGCACCTTCGATTGAACTTATTAAACAGACGCAATTTGATAAATCACAGTGCGTATGTTATTTTAATCTATTTACATTTCCTCATCCGGTATCTGCGAAATAGTATGTAATGCCATATCTTTGCATATTCCTTGAAGACAAATTTATTAACTGATAAGGGCTATTTTTTCACATTTGAAAGACAGTTAATAAATTGGGTTTGTAGTGTTCTTACTGTGCTATGAGGTTTTGCACACACTAATTTAATGCTTTAGTATATCCGGCCCAAACACTCCTCCAAATGCTCCTGGCCCGGCCCCTCTGTCAAATTTTAGAACCATTGTGGCCCGGAGTCAAAAAGTTTTGCCCACCCTGAGTTAGTAACAAACAAAAAAAGTGTAATTTTCCAGGTGTCCGCGTGCAGGACAGAGGAATAGCAATTCTTCCACTATTGTTCTAAATTCAATCACCTTCTTCATCATTCAATTAATTGAAATAAAATGTTGAAGTTGTGCAGAATTATCAGTTTCTATTTGGTTTATGTTGCCCATTCATTGTCCGTTAGAGACACATTAGCGCCTTGGGACCCAAAAGCATAATCAGTGCTCTAACTCCCCTTGGGCTGGTCTGGAGCAATGAAGCAGTGACGCAGGGTACCGTACTAAAACACAAATTACCTATTAAATTAATTATTAAGTCCRGCAGTATAATCTCAAAACTTAGAGCTAGCTCTCAGTCTCATTGACCACCAAATGTTGCTAATGCTAGCTAGCCACTTAATATAACTTGTTTTCTATAAATGTATGTTAGCTAGCTAAGTTAGCCATGTTGTTAATACAACTCCCATCTGGTCTGTTGTCAACCTCAGGATACGATTTGAGAACACAAGCTAGTTCAGTGCCTAGCCACACCACAAACATAATTTTACCAGATTGCCATGAAGCAATTGTAATGACAGTCCACCACAACATACGCGAGAGTTTCCTGATTAGCAAGGGGTAGTCTGTGTTTATTTACATTGTGTGTTGAAAACACATTTGAGATCATTGTGAGGGCATTTCGCCAGTGGCTAGAAGGTGGAATTGGGCTTCCCGGGAAAATGTTGTCCAAGGTTGCAACAGTAACCAAGAGGGACGGGGCTTAGCAAAGGGTAAATTGCCACTGACTGTTGCACACAACAAGCTTACATTCCTGCTGTCACAAGGGGATATACAGCTGACTTGAGAGATGGGATTTTTTTTTAAATGTAGTTGAATGTGATCTTTACGACAGAATGTTACGTTAAGGTGAAATCAAACTTTTTTTTAAACCAAGTTACACTTCTCAAAAGGCAACAAATTGGTGTAACGTCCAAGGTAAGACAAAAACTTTCCTCAATAAAGCAGCTATTAGCAAAATCAGTGCTAGTAAGTGAAAGACAATTAAAACAGAAATGTGTTAGTATTTGTTGTTGCTTTTTTCTCTTGTGTAAACTAAACTCACATCACTGGCGATATTCGTGGAAGCCTTGGCCGTCTGGAAGGGAATAGCATCCAGCCTCAAGTCGTAGCCTGCCGACCTCATCTCGTCCCCAGACGCTTTATAGGCTTTCTGCAGAGGCCGGGACAAAGAGATAGACAGGCATGGTTACTAAACCAGGATAGTTTATGTGTTTCACTATGGACTGTTTCATACACAGTAGGTGATGCATGAAGATCTGGGTGGGTTACAAACACTGTTTTAGGACATGGTTCACTACATTTTCATTCTTGTGGCATGGAAATGTGTATTTAGGCTTACTCTGGTGTTTTGGTCTGGTACTTAATTGTACTTATGTCAAGTAAGTACACTGTATATAACAAAGTCGAAAACAGTACTTGCCTGGTACATTGCCAATCATGCATCCCTACAAACTGAGGAGTAATTATCTGGCAGTGCATTCGGAAAGTATTCTGACRCCTTCCCTTTTTCCACATTCCAGCCATGTTCTAAAAGAGATTTTTTCCCCGCTCATCAATCTACACACAATACCCCATAATGAAAAAGTGAAAACCGGTTTAGAAATTGTTGCAAATGTATATAAAAAAAAAAACAGAAATACCTTATTTACATAAGTATTCAGACCCTTTGCTATGGGACTCGAAATTGAGCTCAGGTGCATCATGTTTCCATTGATAATCCTTCAGATGTTTCTGCAATTTGATTGGAGTCCACCTGTGGTCAATTCAAGTGATTGGACATGATTTGGAAAGGCACATACTTGTCTATATAAGGTCCCACAGTTGACAGAGCAAAAAACAAGCCATGAGGTCGAAGGAATTGTCCGTAGAGTTCCGAGACAGGAGTGTCGAGGRACAGATCTGTGGTTCTGCAACATTCTGCAGCATTGAAGGTCCTCAAGAACACAGTGGCCTCCATCATTCTTAAATGGAAGAAGTTTGGAACCACCAAGACTTCCTAGAGCTGGCCGCCCGGCCAAACTGAGCAATCGGGGGAGAAGGGCCTTGGTCAGGGAGGTGACAAAGAACCCGATGGTCCCTGTGACAGAGCTCAATAGCTCCTCTGTGGAGATGGGAAAACTCCACCAATCAGCACTCCACCAATCAGACGGATGCCACTCCTCAGTAAACGGCACATGACAGCCTGCTAGGAATTTGCCAAAAGGCACCTAAAGGAATCTCAGACCACGAGAAACAAGATGCTCTGGTCTTATGAAACCAAGATTGAACTCTTTCTACTGAATGCCAAGCGTCACATCTGGAGGAAAACTGGCACCATCCCRATGGTGAAGCATGGTGAAGGCAGCATCATGCTGTGGGGATGTCTTTCAGCGGCAGGGACGGGGAGACTAGTCAGGATCGAGGGAAAGATGAACGGAGAAAAGTAGAGAGAGATCCTTGAAGAAAACCTGCTCCAGAGCGCTCAGGACCTCAGACTGGGGAGAAGGTTCACCTTACAACAGGACAAGGTACCTCAGCACACAGCCAAGACAATGCAGAAGTGGCTTTGGGACAAGTCCCTGAATGTCCTTGAGAAGCCCAGTCTGAGCCCAGACTTGAACCCGATCGAACATCTCTGGAGCGACCTTAAAATAGCTGTGCAGCGACACTCCCCATCCAAACTGACAGAGCTTGAGAGAATCTGAGGAGAAGAATGGGAGAAACTCCCCAAATACAGGTGTGCCAAGCTTGTAGTCCTACCCAAGAAGACTTCAGGCTGCAATTGCTGCCAAAGGTGTGTGAACAAAGTACTGATTAAAGGGTCTGAATACTTATTTAAATGTGATATTATTATTTTTTTTTTTTATACATTTGCAAAAATATCTAAAAACCTGTGTTTGCTTTGTCACGATGGGTTATTGTGTGTAGATTGATGAGGGGGGGAAAACTATTTAATCCATTTCAGAATAAGTCAGGGGGTCTGAATACTTTCCGAATGCACTGTATACAGTGCCTTCAGAAAGTATTCACACCCCTTGACTTTTTCAACATTTTGTAGTTACAACCTGAACTTAAAATGGATTACATTTAAGGAAAAAAATATCACTGGCCTACACCGCAATACCACATTTTAGAAATGATTTACAAATTAATAAAAAATGAAAAGCTGGCATGTCTTGATTCAATAAGTATTCACCCCTCTGTTATGTCAAGCCTAAGTAAGTTTAGGAGTTAAAATGTTTAACAAGCCAAATCAAATGTTATTGGTCACATGTGCGGAATACAACCTTACAGTGAAATGCTTACTTACAAGCCCTTAACCAACAATGCAGTTTTAAGAAAATACCCCCAAGCAAGTAAGAGATAAGAATAACAAATAATTAAAGAGCAGCAGTAATATAACAATATCGGGGCTATATACAGGGGGTACCGGTACAGAGTCAATGTGGAGGCTATATACAGGAGGTACCGGTACAGAGTCAATGTTCGGGGGCACCGGTGTCAAGGTAATATGTACATGTAGGTAGAGTTACTAAAGTGACTATGCACAGATAATAGAGAGTAGCAGCAGCGTAGAAGAGGGGAGGGGGCCAATGCAAATAGTCTGGGTAGCCATTTGGTTAGATGTTCAGGAGTCTTATGGCTTGGGGGTAGAAGCTGTTTAGAAGCCTCTTGGACCTAGACTTGGCACTCCGGTATCGTTTGCCGTGCGGTAGCAGAGAGAACAGTCTATGACTAGGGTGGCTGGAGTCTTTGACAATTTTCAGGGCCTTCCTCTGACACCGCCTGGTATGGAGGTCCTGGATGGCAGGAAGCTTGGCCCCGGTGATGTACTGGGCCGTACGCACTACCCTATGTAGTGCCTTGCGGTCGGAGGCTGAACAGTCAGGATGCTCTCGATGGAGTAGCTGTAAAACCTTTTGAGGATCTGAGGACCCATGCCAAATTGGTTAAGTCTCCTGAGGGGGAATAGGTTTTGCCGTGCCCTCTTCAAGACTGTCTTNCTCAGTAAACGGCACATGACAGCCTGCTAGGAATTTGCCAAAAGGCACCTAAAGGAATCTCAGACCACGAGAAACAAGATGCTCTGGTCTTATGAAACCAAGATTGAACTCTTTCTACTGAATGCCAAGCGTCACATCTGGAGGAAAACTGGCACCATCCCRATGGTGAAGCATGGTGAAGGCAGCATCATGCTGTGGGGATGTCTTTCAGCGGCAGGGACGGGGAGACTAGTCAGGATCGAGGGAAAGATGAACGGAGAAAAGTAGAGAGAGATCCTTGAAGAAAACCTGCTCCAGAGCGCTCAGGACCTCAGACTGGGGAGAAGGTTCACCTTACAACAGGACAAGGTACCTCAGCACACAGCCAAGACAATGCAGAAGTGGCTTTGGGACAAGTCCCTGAATGTCCTTGAGAAGCCCAGTCTGAGCCCAGACTTGAACCCGATCGAACATCTCTGGAGCGACCTTAAAATAGCTGTGCAGCGACACTCCCCATCCAAACTGACAGAGCTTGAGAGAATCTGAGGAGAAGAATGGGAGAAACTCCCCAAATACAGGTGTGCCAAGCTTGTAGTCCTACCCAAGAAGACTTCAGGCTGCAATTGCTGCCAAAGGTGTGTGAACAAAGTACTGATTAAAGGGTCTGAATACTTATTTAAATGTGATATTATTATTTTTTTTTTTTATACATTTGCAAAAATATCTAAAAACCTGTGTTTGCTTTGTCACGATGGGTTATTGTGTGTAGATTGATGAGGGGGGGAAAACTATTTAATCCATTTCAGAATAAGTCAGGGGGTCTGAATACTTTCCGAATGCACTGTATACAGTGCCTTCAGAAAGTATTCACACCCCTTGACTTTTTCAACATTTTGTAGTTACAACCTGAACTTAAAATGGATTACATTTAAGGAAAAAAATATCACTGGCCTACACCGCAATACCACATTTTAGAAATGATTTACAAATTAATAAAAAATGAAAAGCTGGCATGTCTTGATTCAATAAGTATTCACCCCTCTGTTATGTCAAGCCTAAGTAAGTTTAGGAGTTAAAATGTTTAACAAGCCAAATCAAATGTTATTGGTCACATGTGCGGAATACAACCTTACAGTGAAATGCTTACTTACAAGCCCTTAACCAACAATGCAGTTTTAAGAAAATACCCCCAAGCAAGTAAGAGATAAGAATAACAAATAATTAAAGAGCAGCAGTAATATAACAATATCGGGGCTATATACAGGGGGTACCGGTACAGAGTCAATGTGGAGGCTATATACAGGAGGTACCGGTACAGAGTCAATGTTCGGGGGCACCGGTGTCAAGGTAATATGTACATGTAGGTAGAGTTACTAAAGTGACTATGCACAGATAATAGAGAGTAGCAGCAGCGTAGAAGAGGGGAGGGGGCCAATGCAAATAGTCTGGGTAGCCATTTGGTTAGATGTTCAGGAGTCTTATGGCTTGGGGGTAGAAGCTGTTTAGAAGCCTCTTGGACCTAGACTTGGCACTCCGGTATCGTTTGCCGTGCGGTAGCAGAGAGAACAGTCTATGACTAGGGTGGCTGGAGTCTTTGACAATTTTCAGGGCCTTCCTCTGACACCGCCTGGTATGGAGGTCCTGGATGGCAGGAAGCTTGGCCCCGGTGATGTACTGGGCCGTACGCACTACCCTATGTAGTGCCTTGCGGTCGGAGGCTGAACAGTCAGGATGCTCTCGATGGAGTAGCTGTAAAACCTTTTGAGGATCTGAGGACCCATGCCAAATTMGTTAAGTCTCCTGAGGGGGAATAGGTTTTGCCGTGCCCTCTTCAAGACTGTCTTGGTGTGCTTGGACCCTGTTAGRTTGTTGGTAATGTGGACGCCAAGGAARTTGAAGTTCTCAACCTGCTCCACCACATCCCCGTCGATGAGAATGGGGCCGTGCTCGGTCCTCCTTTTCCAGGAGTCCACAATCATCTCCTTTGTCTTGATCACGTTGAGGGAGAGGTTGTTGTCCTTGCACCACAGGGTCAGGTCTCTGACCTCCTCCCTATAGGCTGTCTCATCGTTGTCGGTGATCAGGCCTATCACTGTTSTGTCATCGGAAAATTGAATGATGGTGTTGGAYTRGTGCCTGGCCATGCAGTCATGAGTGAACAGGGAGTACAGGAGGGGACTGAGCACGCACTCCTGAGGGGCCCCAGTGTTGAGGATCAGCATGGCAGATGTTTGCAAGTCACTAAAGTAATATTGCAAAAACATTTAGCAAAGCAATTCACTTTTTGTTCTGAGTACAAAGAGTTACCGTAATTTCTGGACTATTAAGCGCACCTGAATATAAGCRGCACCCACTGAATWWAAAAAAWAWAWGTATTTTYTACATAAATAAGCCGCACATGTCTATAAGCCGCAGGTGCCTACCGGTACATTGAAACAAATGAACTTTACACAGCCTTTAAACGAAACACGGCTTGTAACAAAAATCAAATAGGCTTTAAACGAAACACGGCTTGTAACAAAAATAAATTAGGCTTTAACGAAACACGGCTTGTAACATTTTTTTTTTTTTTAATAGCAGTAAACAGTAGCCTACCAAGAAAGTCATTGGTCACTATCTTCCCCTCCTGTGCACTGAAACCACTGAAGTCATTCTCCTTCGGTGTCGGAGTTGAATAGCCTCAGAATTGCTTCATCCGATGTTAGATCGTTTTCATTGTCGCTCTCGTCACTTTCATCCGGAGGCAAATTCCCCGTGAGCTCATGCTGCCCTCTTCAACACGCAGCAGTCCAGCCTTTCGAAACCCGTTGATGATAGTGGATCTTTTGACAATGCTCCACGCTGTCAGGACCCACTGGCAGACCTTACCATAAGTTGCCCTTCGCATGCGGCCCTTTTAGTGAAGGATTTCTCCCCACTGTCATCCAAGCCTCCCACTGAACACGGAGCGCCACCTTAAATGCAACGATTTACACTTGTCGAGTGGCTGCAAATACTGTTGTTTGCCCCCAGGAATCACAGCTGGAATTGAGTGTTGTCCTCTTGATGGCTCTTTCACAGAATCTGTTATGTGGGCCCTCATGCTGTCCAACACGAGCAATTCTTGTTGTCTTGTGAAAGAATCCTCCCGTCGCTTGCCGTAACACTCCGTATGCCATTCATGCATTAGGCTTTCCGTCATCCATCCTTTCTTGTTGACTTTAAACAACTTCCTCTCGGATGGAATTTTCTTTTTGGCATCGTCATGCGTTTGAAAATCAACATCGGTGGAAGCTTTTCTCCCGATGCCGTGCAGTTCAGAACACAGGTGAAGTGCGTTTTTTCATGCCCAGTTGTTTTCAGCGTGATGGATGATGTCGCTTTCCTGTTGACAGTCCGCGAGTGAGAGGCAGGTCAAACGTCAGAGGAACCTCATCCATATTTATGATGTCGTGCGGGCCGATGGAATGCTCCGCTATCTTTGCATCAGTGAATTTGCGGAAGTTTTAAACTTTTTCCTCGTAGTCGGGAGGGAGCTGCTGACACAGACTCGTCCGTACCCTGATGGACAGGCCTTTACGTCTCATAAATCTTAGACACCACATGGTCCACCTCTAAAATCCTCAAACTTCATTGCGGTGGCGATTGTTTTGGCTTCAGTCGGATCTGCACAGTTGAAACACCTCAGCCGTCTGCTCTCTGTGTGTGTTGACCCAGTCTTCAAGCTCATTTCTCAGTTCGGGCCATCTGCTTTCTTTCCCTCTGAAAGCTTTGTTGTCTTTCTGCACCGAGTCAGTTCCTCACGCTGCTGTTTCCAACGTCTTATCATCGACTCATTAAGGCCAAGCTCCCGTGCAGCAGCTCTATTTCCTTTTCCAACAGCCAGATCGATCGCCTTCAACTTGAAAGCTGCATCATATGCATTTCTCCGTGTCTTTGCCATGATGAGGGTGACAAAATGACTACCGTAATCAGAATGATGGAAGTTTGAGCGCGCTCGATTTACGTCCATTATGTGACGGTGCTCAGTTTTTTGGCGGCATTGAATTTTGTGAAAGCGGGAAAAATCCATAAATTAGCCGCGTCATTGTATAAGCCGCGAGATTCAAAGCGTGGGAAAAAGTAGCGGCTTATAGTCCGGAAATTACGGTATGTTCGGGGCTAATCCAATACAACACATTACTGATTACCACTCTCATATTTTCAAGTATAATGGTGCTGCATCCTGTTATGGGTCTGCTTGTTAATTGTTAAGGACTAGGGAGTTTTTCAGCATGAAAAATAAACAGACTGGAGCTAAGCATAGCCAAAATCCTAGCCTCCTGTTTAGTCTACTTTCCACCAGACACTGGGAGAAGAATTCACCTTTCTGCAGGAGAATAACCTAAAACAGAGGGCGAAATCTACTCTGGAGTTGCTTACCAAGAACACAGTGAATGTTCCTGAGTGGTGAGTTACAGATTTGACTTAAATCAATTTGACAGAGCTTGAAGAATTTTGAAAAGAATAACGGGCAAATGTTGTACAATCCAGGTGTGGAAAGCTTTTAGAGACTTACCCAGAAAGACACAGCTGTAATTGCTGCCAAAGGTGCTTCCACAAAGTATTGAMGTGAATACTTACAGTACCAGTAAAACYTTTGGACATAGCTACTCATTCAAGGATTTTTCTTTATTTRTACTATTTTCTACAATGTAGAATAATAGTGAAGACATCAAAACTATGAAATTACACATATGGAATAATTTAGTAACCAAAAAAGTGTTAAACAAATAACAATACATTTTATATTTGAGATTCTTAAGTACAGTGGTTCTTCCTGTAAAAGTTGCGTCATACTGCAGCACACCTTGCGGTCTGCCGCAGAWTTCTATGGCACGTTATTTAATTGTCAGCCATTGTTGCCATTAATACTAGTTAGTGCTAGTTRGACCACCAGYGGGCATCTTTGAGAAGCATTTGATAGTCGTCAATATTGGCTGTACTAGATAATTTAAAACCTTTTTTTGTAAGAATGTAGAATATGGGATMGATTTTAAGAAATGTAGCTTAATTCATTTGATAATATTGTGGTGTTTCTAGTCTAAGAAAAACAAAAACCGAAACCCTCCGTTAGGAAAATATGGCTCTGTACAARGTGACGGTTGGGAGTAGGCTACAGTACTAAGAGCATAACATTTCCACACCCTAATTGTAGTCTAACCAATACCCAAATGGAGATTAAGTGAAAAAGTCCCCATGCTTGTCTCAGAGCAGCACGAAACGGTGCTGAAATAGTTGACCACACGCGGGTAGACTATTGCTTCAAATCCTATTGTGTCTATCTTCAATATGCTTTTTAAATAAATAAGACCTACACAGCACATTACTCAACACTAGTGAGACTCATGTCGCCTACGCTTGGCCTACAGTATATCTAAAAATATGTTTTCAATGACGTGACTCTCCGTCAATAATWKATTTTAGAGGATTGGAGGATTCTAAATTAATATCTAACGAGCATTTTTCGTTAAGTTAAATCTGAATTTTGAGAATATCTAAGGGGCTTTTATATATTTCTAAATTAATTAWTAATAATAATAATTAAGGCCAAAATAATATTTATAAAGGCCAAAATATTTATTTATGTTTTTAGAGGGAGAGAAACCAAAAGCCCACCGTGCCTATTTTTTGGACAAGGACATCCCGGCCGGCCAAACCCTCCCCTAAACCGGACGATGCTGGGCCAATTGTGCACCGCCCTATGGGACTCTGAGATGCAGTGCCTTAGACCGCTGCGCCACTCGGGAGCCATGACCAATATGACCAATATATATTGTCCTGCTAGTAGCCCATCATAGAAACATTGTTTGCAGAATTCACAGCCTGATACGCTTGTCAAAAACAAGCTAAATAATAATACTTTTTCCCCCTTACCACATGTAAGTTTTTTTAATCAATTAGTATATTTGAGTTTAACGACAATATTTGTTGTATCTTTTCTGGTGGATGAAACTGAAATTGCAACCAACTTTCTATGGRGATATTTTGGAGATTATTTTGTTTTCAAAATACTGGAAGTGATTGAGAAAAAAGCCATTCTTGAACATGAGGTGAGACATTCTTACTAATATGTAAATAAAGCCAGTTTGTTATTTAGAATTATTTATTTCTGGTTTTAGAGGGAGAGAAACCAAAAGGCCACCGTCACCTCATAAAACCTATTTTTGTAAGAACATAATATATGGGATTGATTTTAAGAAATGTAGCTTAATTAATTTGATTAATATTATGGTGTTTCTTTTCCAAGAAAATCWAAAAACGAAACTCTCAGGGGTATCACAACCGGCCGTGATTGGGAGTCCCTTATGGCGCTGTACAACATGACCTTTATTTAACTAGGCAAGTCAGTTAAGAACAAARGCTGGGTCAATTGTTGGCCGCCCTAAGGGACTCCCAATCATGGCCGGTTGTGATACAGCCAAGCTAACTGAGAAATATATTTGACAATACAATTCTCCCCCTTTACCCTCCTTCTTGGCAGGAGTCTATTTTCCTGCTAATAGCCCATAATGGCGCTGTACAATGTGACCGGTCAGGAGTAGGCTACAGTACTACAGTAAGAGCAAAATAATCCTAACATTTCCACACCCTAATTGTAGTCTAACCAATACCCAAATGGAAATTCAGTGAAAAGAAAAATCTCATTGATTTATCAAGACCAGTCCCCATGCTTGTCTCAGAGCAGCGCTGTCTTGACCTCTGAATGCTGTCTCTTCCATTAATTTAATTAAGTATTTTTTTTCGTATTTTTTTTAATTAAGTATTTATTTAAGTATTTTCCAGTAAGCAACAATTTGTTTACCTTCATTAGCCTACTTTGTTCACATTTTTCTGTCATTTAGTGATATTTATTCCCATAGTAGACCTACTATGGGGTGTGACCTTTCAAATGTAGTATTTTCAATCGCTTGTTATAGCGCCACAATGTGGCCAATTGGCAAGGCATTTTATGAGAGGGTGTGTTGGCGCTTTACCATCATGCCAGGTTGCACCTTCCTAGGCCTTATCATCTCACTGGAATTTGCATGTGGATCTGAATGTGCTTGAATATGTTCTCTTCACAGTGTTTGGAACATGTGTACCAAGTTTTGTTACAACACTTAAATCCGTGACTGATTTATATGCATTAATGAGAATAAACATGTGCTCGTTATAGCACCACCGTGTGGTCAATCTCAATATGCTTCCATATGTTGAGTCTCACGGTGTTTGGATTTGTCTTGGAAATTATTTATATATATWTTTTTWWWTATATTTTCAGGCCGTGTACACACTCAGATTGACAACTGATGTACAACACATTTGACACAAMGTTGTGATGCAACTGATATTTTTGTAATACAATGGAGAGTTTATTGCACAACCATTGTGATGTGTTTCGGGCAACTCATCTAAACACTTTTGTGTAGACAAACTCTCCGTTGTATCAAAACAGTTGTCTTAGTTTATACAACTGATGTACAACAGAGTGTGTACAAGGCATTAGAGAAGAAAAAAAAGCATAGTTGGTCTCTTACATTGCTAATTTGCTGGGCGTTGATCCTTGCTCTGATGAAATCAGGGTCGTCGGCATGTAAGGTATATTTGTGCATGGCGTCCGAGTCTCCAGACTTATACAGCCTCTGTAACGTGGTGAGAATAACATTGATAACAGACAGACATGGTTTTAAATGCTATTTTAAATKTTTCAAATACTTACAGCGTTTGCTTTAGTCTGCCTGGAGTGCCAAATGGGTGGAGTTTGCTCTTTTGAGACTAGGCAAGCTCAATCAAGCTCCGCTGTATATTAAATATTTCCAAATAGTATTTGAAGCCTGGTCTGCTCAAATAGCAAGCATTAGCAAGCATATTTTCAAATAGCATTAGATTTAGTAGCCCTTCTCAACTGAGGACACTGACGATTTTACAAAATGAATAGGAGCTCATACCTCACTGCACTGCAGGTAGCTGTTCTTAGCATGAACAATGTCTGGAGAGTCCGCCACTTGGGTGAACTTCAGACTGTCTGGCAGTTGACGATATTTCTTCTGCAAGACCAAGACCACTTCACATAAGGATCAGTCGCACGTGCACACACACACACCACACTATCTTATTTCTCAGGTAACATGGCAGCTAGTTGTGTACTTACATTACTGGTGAGTTCTCCGGCTTTCTTTGCCAACTCCATTAGAGGCGTCCCCACACCATCCCAGGCCACGCCCTTCATGAAGTTCAGATCCGACTTGTACAGTTTCTAGAAAACAGACGCAGGGAGAGGGTTGCTATTTATACCCTCATATTTACTGAAACTCTTATTTGAATATTGTTCTTTGTATTTCCTGAGACTGTGGTTGAGATCTCTTTCATTATGTTGAAAATGCACTATGGTAAAAACGATTCTATTTGAGTGTATTCCCTTATAGTCTATTCTTAACAATGTTGCACCCTGGGACATGATTTGTTAAATTAATTTGAGGGGAAAGCCCCTGCTCCAATATCCTAATACTTAATAGTATATTTCCCATGTTCTCCCTCTCCCCTCCACCCTTCTCTTCCACCCACCCTCCCCCCTCCTCCTCTTCTCCTCGCTGCCTTACCTCGCTCTGCAGGTTGTAGGCCTTCTTGGCCCATTGGACTTTAATATCGTCCGGTAGGACAGTGTACGCATGGAGCCTCTTCCTGTAGTCCTGATCGCTGGCCAGAGCCTGGGCGTTCTTGGCTGTCACTAAATTGATCATATCTGGATTGAGGTGGTACTGGCCACTGGTGGAAAGTGCGTCTTTGCGGTACTCTTGCTCACTCGTCATCCGGCCCATCTGCATGCAATGTAGCATGCGCGGGTCATCCAGAATGCTGCGGGCGCCGATGTGCTTGCCCTTATCCAGTAGGTGGTTGTGCTTGTATTGGACCTAGGTTGGTAGAAGGGAAAGAGAAGAGTGAACAGGCAATAAGTGCATCTTATGATTGACTTGATCAAATTGACTGTCATACATTGGTGACTTCATTATATACATTTCATTATTTGATTTTGTTAAAACACCTTTTTTTCTTTTTGCCCTCATATACCAAACCCCCCTTTTTGCCCTCATATACCAAACCCCCCTTTTTGCCCTCATATACCAAACCCCCCTTTTTGCCCTCATATACCAAACCCCCCTTTTTGCCCTCAGAACAGCCTCAATTCATCAGGGTATGGACTCTACAAGGAGTCGAAAGTGTTCCACAGGGATGCTGGCCCATGTTGACTCCAATGCTTACCACAGTTGTGTCAAGTTGGCTGGATGTCATTTGGGTGGTGGACCATTCTTGATACATACAGGAATCCCAACATGAAAAACCCAACAGCGTGGCAGCTCTTGACAGAAACCGTTGAGCCCGGCACCTACTACCATACCCCGTTCATGTCTTGCCCATTCACCCTCTGAATGGCGCACATACACAATCCATGTCTCAATTGTCTCAAGGCTTATTTAACCGGTCTCCTGCCCTTCATCTACACTGATTGAAGTGGATTTAATAAGTGACATCAATAAGGGATCATAGCTTTCACCTGGATTCACCTGGTCAGTCTATGTCATGGAAAGAGCAGGTGTTCTTAATGTTTTGTTTACTCAGTGTATCTTACATGCAAATAGGTACTACTGTAGTGGCTAAGGTTCCTAGCTAAGGTTCCTTTTATTTTGAGTCTTACCTTATCCTTTCATTTACGTTTTTTGTTGGACAATTTTGTGCGGTTTTTGAGTTTACTTTTTGTCATCATTATCATCCTGGAATCTGTTCAAATAACCTGGAAATAATCAATGCGTTCATTACTCAACCTTGGAACAACTGTACCTGGGAATAATTGCAATCAAGAAATCTCAAGTTGTTTTATTGGAAGATTTGCATTAATTGGAAATGAGTTGGAACCCTACATCTATTATACAACGGGTGGGTCTAATCCTGAATGCTGATTTGGTTAAAACTGCCTTCCAGCCGTTGTCTATTCCACAAGTTACCACTGGCTAAAGCTATGATGTTAAAATGCCTATTTACTCTGTTCCATCTGACTGCGCAATCCACTAACTCATCAGCCCAGCCAGGCAATTTATAAAATTGATCTCCACTAAGAAAAGCATCCAGACATTATCTCACATTTCTTTTCGACAAAAAATGTAGTTTTCAACAGCTGAGATTTGGAACCAAATTCTACCGTTGTTATGGCTTCTGTTCTAATTCGCCATTTCTATTAGACACCAAAATACAGGTAAGGGTTACAACTCATCTTCCAATAAAACAACTGTAAATTTCTTGATTGCAATTATTAACATATTTATTACTCACTAAGTTCAGTTATGAACTCAGTTTCAAATGTTGAGTAATGATAGGCATTGATTGTTTCCAGGTTATTTGAACAAATTCCAAGATGAGAATGACGATAAAACGCAAACTCAAAAAGATACAAAATGATCCAACAAAAACAGCCAAAGGATAAGGAGAGATATGAAATGAAAGACACGGAAATGGTGCCATATTGCCAGCTATAAACTGGTTCTAGGTGTTAGTAACATGAATGGCCAACAGGTGGAACAATAACCTAAATAAAAATGGGTTCAATAAACATACTTATTTCTCCAGGGTTATATTCTTTATATTTCTTACACAATTCTAGCACATTTTCTAATATATAAAAAATGGCTATTACAACTGCTGTACTTTCAAAAGAGTGCATTCATAAACGGAGTATTACTCACATTGCTGGCTAAATCCATTGAGGTTTTGGCAGCCTGGAAGGGGATGTCCTGCATGGTCAGTTTGTAGCCCTGAGCTCTTAGAGTGTGCCATGACTCCCTGTACTTGCTCTGAAGAGGGAAACAAACCATCAGTAAGTCCAGGCCCTGGTTTGCCAGAGCCTTCATTAGCGTTAACGTAGCCTGGATCAGTTATTCATCATCTAATGTTACAATTGTTCATTGGAGATCCCATCATAAGGTGCGTCATTACGCCTGAGCTGTTTGTCAAAATCAACTTACTATCTAGACTCTCTTTCTGGTGGTATCTACATTTTGGAAAACGATTACATCTCGCTGCCCAAATCATGTCAGTTTCTGGCCCCATCACTGACAAAATAGAATATGTGATGGTTTTTTACTCTCAATATTTGAGAATTTAGCTCTACCTTGTGTCTACGCAGACTGTAGACAGTGTGGAGCTCAACAGACACTAGGGATCCCTTGTATTCCTTTAATCAGTTTACAGACAAGGACGTGCTTGATTCTTTGCTTACTATAGATGTTAAGTCCACGGGCAGACCAGATCCTGGTCATCTAGTTGTGACAGTCCCTCTTATTGTCAAACCCATAGCCCGTATTTTCTTAGTAATATTTATTTCTGGGATTATTCCTAAAGAATGGAAAACAGCGCATGTTTTTCCTCTTCACATCTGCCCGATATCAACACTTTCGTTTTTGGCTAAAGTACTAGAGTTATTGATAAACTCTCAAAGTCGCTCCTTCTTTAACAGAAACTGTATCCTAAATACAGTACATAATCAATCTGGATTGAGACAAGGACATCTCAGCTGCATCCCTTGTTGTCAACGATATTGTATGCTGTCTTGATAAAAAAACAGCATTGCACTACCTTGTTTATAAACCTGTTAAAAGCTTTCGACACTATGGATCATTCAGTGTTATTACAAAGCTGTCCACTGGCGGACTTGATAGAAATGCATGTGCTTGGTTTAAAAAAATAATAAACCTAATGGATAGCTCTCAATTGCCGACTATGTCATCTCGCAATTCCTCAAAGTCACAAAAGGAGTTCCTTAAGGGTCTATGTTAGGGCCAGTACTATTCACACAGTATTTAAATTATATTGGTTCCTTAGTAAATAACTGTACGCTACACTTTTATGCTGATGACACTGGGCTGTACTCTTCTGCCTCCTCTGTGAACCAGGCTATAGCTGATCTGCAGATTGCTTTTAATGTCGTACAAAAAACACTTCCTGACCTTAAACTGGTACTGCATGCAGATAAAAAAAGTAGGCCTATATAATATCCTCTAGAGKACAACTTTGACTATACAGACMTACATATTTGCACGTTAAATGGAARACAAATTGAGCAAGTCCCCWAATGTAAATACCTTGGCAWTTGGAGTGATGACAAGTTGTAATTTAAAACACATTTAAAAAAACATATGAGCTAACGAAGAAACTGATCATTAACCTGGGCTTCTTCTACAGAAATATACTGTGCCTTGATAGCAGGGAAAAAATGATTGAGTCAACTTTCCCGTCGGCCCTTGACTATGGCAACATAATCTATATAAACCCAGCTGCCACTTCTTTAAAACCACTGGATGTTGTTTATCATAGTGCACTCTGCTACGAGTGACCAATTTTGCACACATCACTGTGATCTGTATCAGAATGTGGGCTGGCCGTCACTGGCAACGCAACATTGCCTTCTATTCACTTTCATGCAGAAACAACCATTTTACCTTACGTCGCTCCTCCTACAGAAGTATGAAATACCTTACTTGCTCACAGGAATGGCTCTTGAACTCTTGAAATTCCTTTTTATTTAGATGCACTAGTGCCTTTCAATCATTTTAGGGTTCTGGTAAATGGTTCTGGTAAAGACTAATGTACGTGTCTTTTATCATTATATTTGTATTTTAGCATTTCTCATGATCCCGCCTTTATTGTTGTTATTGTATCACTAATTACTTTGTATTTCTTGCAGCATTATTTTGTGAAGTAAAAGAGACATGGTCTCAACGGGACTTCCCTGTGTAAATAAAGGTTAAATACAAAAATACAATTGCTGCAAAACCTTTTTAACAAACACTCTAGCTAAGACTTAGGCCAGCTGTTTCAATCCATGGCACGCTTTACTTTTTAAGGCAATTTACGCTTGCACAGCATTTACTGAGAATGTGATCTCTGCAACGCGGTATGAGGGCAAAAGGCACATTGTCAGCTGCCTACCGTGCTGCTCTATAGCCCTGTTTATACCTAGCGCTGACATGGGTCCTGGGTCCTGATCGTGCCTATGTTCTGATTGTCTGATTTTCAGACATGCATCTATATGTAGTATTAAAAAAATGTKTCTTATCTTTCCACTGTGTCCGCATTGTGTACAGTTTCCTGGTCCCTCCATAAAAGCTAATTATTACACATGTATTCTTTCAAAAATAATATGCATTTATTTATTTMAAGACACATATTGATGCCATAAGTCAATGGTGCCACCTATCAATAATTTTAGATGGTGGGATAATGATGATTTAAATAGTTTATATTTTTGGGAGAATGAAAAAATAAATAATAATCATGGTATCCAATTGGTAGTTACAGTCTTGTCTCATCGCTGCAACTCCCGTACGGACTCGGGAGAATTGAAGGTCAAGAGCTGTGCGTACTCCGAAACACAACCCAACCAAGCCGCACAGCTTCTTGACACAATGCCCATTTAACCCGGAAGCCAGCCACACCAATGTGTCGGAGGAAACACTTGGTGACCGTATCAGCATGCACTGCACCCGGCCAACTACAGGAGTCGATGGTGCGCGATGGGACAAGGACATCCCTGCCGGCCAAACCCTCCCCTAACCTGGACGACGCTAGGCCAATTGTGCACCACCCCATGGGTCTCCCAGGCGTGGCCAGCTGCGACAGAGCCTGGACTCAAACCCAGAATCTCTAGTGGCTCAGCTAGCACTGCGATGCAGTGCCTTAGACCACTGCGCCACTCGGGAGGCCTCTTAAATAGTTTCACTATCCAGATCTGTCAACAATCCACTTGCAAGATATCTAGACACAATAGGTGAAGCGTGCCTGATTACAGTGTAATTTATACCTTGCATTATCCCTAGCCGAACAGCTGTGATAGGATTACATTCCGAACCTCGTGTTTACATATTCATAAAAATGAAAAGCTAAAATGTCTTGAGTCAATAAGTATTCATCCCCTTTGTGATGTCAAGCCTAAATAAGTGCAGGAGTAAACATTTGCTTAACAAGTCACATATTAAGTTGCATGGACTCMGTGTGCAATAATAGTGTCAAACATGATTTTTGAATGACTACCTCATCTCTGTACCCCACACATACAATTATCTGTCACTCAGTCAAGCAGTTAACTTCAAACACAGATTCAACCACAAAGACCAGGGAGGTTTTACAATACTTCGCAAAGAGGGGCACCTATTGGTAGATGGGTAAAAATACAAAATTGTAGATTTTAAATATCCCTTTGAGCATGGTGAAGTTATTAATTACACTGTGGATGTGGAATCAATACACCCAGTCACTACAAAGATACAGGCGTCCTTCCTAACTCAGTTGCCTGAGAGGAAGGAAACTGCTCAGGGATTTCAACCAGAGGCCAATTGTGACTTCAAAAGAGTTAGAGTTTAATGGCTGAGATTGGACAAAACTGAGGATGGATCAAGAAKATTGTAGTTACTTCACAAAATATTCCAAAACATGCATCCTGTTTGCAATGAGGCACTAAAGTAAAACTGCAAAAAAATGTGGCAAAAAAGTTAACTTCATGTCCTGAGTACAACGTGTTATGTTTGGGCCAAATCCAAAACATCAGTGAGTACCACTCTTCATATTTTGTTGCAGCATGGTTGTTGCTGCATCATGTTATGGATATGCTTGTCATCAGCAAGGACCAGGGAGTTTTTTAGGATAAAAAGAAATGGAATAGAGCTAAGCACAGGCAAAAACCTGGTTCAGTCTGCTTTCCAACAGACACTGGGAGACAAATTCACCTTTCAGCAGGACAATAACCTAAAAACACAAGGCCAAGTCTACACTGGAGTTGCTTACCAAGATGACAATGTTTTTGAGTGGCCTACTTACAGTTTTGACTTAAAATCGTCTCGAAAAGCTATGGCAAGACATGAAAACGGCAGTCTAACAATGATCAACAACCAATTTGACAGAGCTTAAAGAATTTTGAAAAGAATAAAGGGGCAAATAATCTACAATCCAGGTGTGTAAAGCTCTTAAAACTTACCCAGAAAGACTCACCGCTGTAATCGCTGCCAAAGGTGATTCTAACATGTATTGACTCAGCGGTGTGAATACTTAGGTAAATTAGATATTTCTGTATTTAACTTTCAATATATTGGCTAAAATGTCTAAAAACATGTTTTCACTTTGTCATTATGAGATATTGTGTGTAGAGGGGTGAGAAAAAACTAAATGTGGAATAAGTCAAGGGGTATGAACACTTTCTAAATGCACTGTATATATACAGTATATGAAGCTTGGGAAAATCACGTTTGACTGCACCGATTTTTTTTCTTCTTCCAATTAATCAATTAAGTATAATGGTCCAATTGGTTGCCTAATCAGGCCTATAGGCTAGATGGACATATTTTGTAATGAAGCATTTCTTCAAAACACAGGGCTTTTGAGCGGTTATTCAAATGGCATATTTAGTGCAGTTTACAGCCTACACTAGAAGGTTGCACTCACTTGAAAACAATTATAAAATGATTCATTGCATTGTGTTGTTGTGATCAATAAGGAAGGTTTTTGACCTACGTGCTGGGGGACTGGAAGTGTAGCCTGCATGAAGTGCACAGTGAACCTGTCATTTCTTAATCTGATAACTTTTGCCCTCAGAAAGCGTCAATTTGTCAGGGTGTGGACTCTACAAGGTGTCGAAAGCTTTTCACAGGGATGCTGGCCCATGTTGATTCCAATGCTTCCCACAGTTGTGTTAAGTTTGCTGGATGTTCTTTGGGTGGTGGACCATTCTTGATACACACAGGAAACTGTTGACTAAGATCGAATCCTACTACACCGGCTCTGACGCTAATCAGATTTACAAAAGGGAAACCCAGATGCGAGCTGACCAGTGACGCGAGTCTACCAGAGGAGCTAAATTCCTTCTATGCTTGCTTCGAGGCAAGCAATACTGAACCATGCATGGACGACTGTGTGATCTCTCTCTCTGTAGGCAATGTGCGGGACCAGACAGCATGCGCTGACCAGCTGGCAAGTGTCTTCACTGACATTTTCAATTTCTCCATGACCCAGTCTGTAATACCTACATCAGGACTGCCCAACCCTCTTCCTGGAGATCTACTGTTCTGTAGGTTTTCAGTCCAACCCTAATTTAGCATTTCTAATTCAGCTAGTTAAGGTTTTTGTTGAGCAGCTAATTAGTAGAATCAGGAGTGTTTAAGTAGGTTTGGACTGAAAACCCACAGGACGGTAGATCTTCAGGAAGAGGGTTGGGCAGCCCTGACCTACATGTTTCAAGCAGACCACCATAATCCCTGTGCCCAAGAATGCCAAGGTAATGTGTCTAAATGACTACCGCCCTGTAGCACTCACAGCTGTAGCCTTTAAATGCTTTGAAAGGCTGGTCATCAACACCATCATCCCAAACAACTTGGACCCACTCCAATTCGCATACCGCCCGAACTGATCCACAAATGACGCAATCTCTATTGCATTCCACTCTGCCCTCTCCCACCTGGACAAGAGGAACACCTATGTGAGCATGCTGTTAATTAACTACAGCTCAGCGTTCAACACCACAGTGCCCTCCAAGCTCATCACTAAGCTCAGGACCCTGGGACTGAACAACTCCCTCTGCAACTGGATCCTGGACTTCCTGACGGGCTGCCCCCAGGTGGTGAGGGTAGACAACAACAGATCCGCTATGCTGACCCTCACACTGGGACCCCTCAGGGGTGTGTGCTTATTCCCATTATGTACTCTCTGTTCACACATGACTACATTGCCGCGCACGACTACAACAACCATCATTAAGTATGTTGACAACACGATGGTGGTAGGCCTGATCACTGACGACAATGAGACAGCCTATAGGGAGGTCAGTGACCTGGCAGTGTGGTGCCAGGACAACAACCTCTACTCTCAACATCAGCAAGACAAAGGAGCTGATCGTGGAAAACGGAGTCCCGAGCACGCCCCCATCCACATAGACGAGGCTGTAGTGGAGCGGGTCGAGAGCTTCCTCTTGCAAAGGAATTATCATGGTCCACACACACCAACACAGTCATGAAAAAGGCACGACAATGCCTCTTCCCCCTCAGGAGGCTGAAAAGATTTGACAGATCCTCAAAAAGTTCTACAGCTGCACCATTGAGAGCATCTCGTCTGGCTGCATCACCACTTGGTATGGCAACTGCTTGGCATCCAACCGCAAAGAACTACAGAGGGTAGTGCTGTGTAGCTCAGTTGGTGGAGCATGGCACTTGCAGCACCAAGGTTATGGGTTCGATTTCCCGAGGGGACACTTGTCAAAAAAAAGATATTTAAATGTATGCACTCATTAACGGTAAGTCGCTCTACATAACGCCGGCTGATTCTAAATGACTAACAATTTGTTAGTGCGTACGGCCCAGGACATCACTGGGTCTCGACGGTCCCTGCCATCCAGGACCTCCTATACCAGCCTTACAAAATTGTCAAAGACAACAGACAGCCCCCTAAATCATCATGGGCTGATATCTTGTTGCTACCTGCTCCTGTACCAAGCGCCTACAGAATGACCAAGTCTGGACCAACGGATCTAAACAGCTACTAACCCCAAGCATGAGACTCGCCTAAATATAGTAGTGTAGTTAGTGTAGCTTATTTAACTTCAGACTGCATACTCAATATGCTGCTGCTACTGTTTATCATCTATTCCTGTGCCAGGTCACTTTATCCCCTAACCTACAGTACATAATCTACCATCAATTACCTTGTGGTACCCGCTGCAGCAGATTCGGGTACTGGTACCTCCAAAAGTACCAGTGATATTCAGACCCCTTGACTTTTTCGACATTTATTTACCTTTCAGCCCTTAATTCTAAGAATTGGATTACTTTTTTAATGCCAAGCTTGCTCATTTGATTGTGGCATGTAGGACCTAAAAATACCAACAGACCAAAGAACTGGGGCGTTTGAAAGGAAAAAGGCACGAACAGTGTTGACACATTGAACTGGTGATGCATAAATTGAGTAGACTAACTCATACTCATCAATGTGTTGCTTCGACTGGCAGAAACAATGATATAATTGTCAACAACGTCCGCCGAAAACAGCACACTATTTAGTTGAGATTTTATTCTCCAATGGCATTGATCCTTTCTTAAAATAGTATGTATATAATCCAGGGATTTGAAATATATTTAAGGGCATGTCCAATGGTCCGCTCTTGCCGTTGCTCTCTTGATGGCACTGATGATGCATCCAGATGTTGCCCACTGGATGTGTTCGAGGGCTCGCGTGATTTGCATCTTACACTGAAAGCGTGGGGATCGGAGACACCAAGCGAGCTCGGGTCCCAGCCTTCCGGAGGTCATAGGCAATCTGCTCAGCATTGCATTGTTTACATTTAGACCTGGCATTAACATGCGTTTCTTGTTATTGCAAATTGAGTTTGTTAATGCAATGGTGCAGAGATTGGTCGTACTTCCGGACGGGTGGTTCAGGATGCCGTTGATTTAATCATCTAACACCTGTCTTAAAAATGGTGGGGCGCAATCAGACATGGTGACAAAAGTACAATTACACGTTAGAACCGCGTATAAACAGGGCTGTCAAATACCAATTGAATTGTATCCACGGACCCGAAGGCTAAGACAGATATACTCGCTGAAGTTTAGCCGCGTTGATTCTTAGCCTGTGTTATCTCCGCTCTCCAGATCTCTCTCTT
>NC_036857.1:39785722-39825828 GCF_002910315.2 Salvelinus sp. IW2-2015 | reverse complement strand
GATTTTAAGAAATGTAGCTTAATTCATTTGATAATATTGTGGTGTTTCTAGTCTAAGAAAAACAAAAACCGAAACCCTCCGTTAGGAAAATATGGCTCTGTACAARGTGACGGTTGGGAGTAGGCTACAGTACTAAGAGCATAACATTTCCACACCCTAATTGTAGTCTAACCAATACCCAAATGGAGATTAAGTGAAAAAGTCCCCATGCTTGTCTCAGAGCAGCACGAAACGGTGCTGAAATAGTTGACCACACGCGGGTAGACTATTGCTTCAAATCCTATTGTGTCTATCTTCAATATGCTTTTTAAATAAATAAGACCTACACAGCACATTACTCAACACTAGTGAGACTCATGTCGCCTACGCTTGGCCTACAGTATATCTAAAAATATGTTTTCAATGACGTGACTCTCCGTCAATAATWKATTTTAGAGGATTGGAGGATTCTAAATTAATATCTAACGAGCATTTTTCGTTAAGTTAAATCTGAATTTTGAGAATATCTAAGGGGCTTTTATATATTTCTAAATTAATTAWTAATAATAATAATTAAGGCCAAAATAATATTTATAAAGGCCAAAATATTTATTTATGTTTTTAGAGGGAGAGAAACCAAAAGCCCACCGTGCCTATTTTTTGGACAAGGACATCCCGGCCGGCCAAACCCTCCCCTAAACCGGACGATGCTGGGCCAATTGTGCACCGCCCTATGGGACTCTGAGATGCAGTGCCTTAGACCGCTGCGCCACTCGGGAGCCATGACCAATATGACCAATATATATTGTCCTGCTAGTAGCCCATCATAGAAACATTGTTTGCAGAATTCACAGCCTGATACGCTTGTCAAAAACAAGCTAAATAATAATACTTTTTCCCCCTTACCACATGTAAGTTTTTTTAATCAATTAGTATATTTGAGTTTAACGACAATATTTGTTGTATCTTTTCTGGTGGATGAAACTGAAATTGCAACCAACTTTCTATGGRGATATTTTGGAGATTATTTTGTTTTCAAAATACTGGAAGTGATTGAGAAAAAAGCCATTCTTGAACATGAGGTGAGACATTCTTACTAATATGTAAATAAAGCCAGTTTGTTATTTAGAATTATTTATTTCTGGTTTTAGAGGGAGAGAAACCAAAAGGCCACCGTCACCTCATAAAACCTATTTTTGTAAGAACATAATATATGGGATTGATTTTAAGAAATGTAGCTTAATTAATTTGATTAATATTATGGTGTTTCTTTTCCAAGAAAATCWAAAAACGAAACTCTCAGGGGTATCACAACCGGCCGTGATTGGGAGTCCCTTATGGCGCTGTACAACATGACCTTTATTTAACTAGGCAAGTCAGTTAAGAACAAARGCTGGGTCAATTGTTGGCCGCCCTAAGGGACTCCCAATCATGGCCGGTTGTGATACAGCCAAGCTAACTGAGAAATATATTTGACAATACAATTCTCCCCCTTTACCCTCCTTCTTGGCAGGAGTCTATTTTCCTGCTAATAGCCCATAATGGCGCTGTACAATGTGACCGGTCAGGAGTAGGCTACAGTACTACAGTAAGAGCAAAATAATCCTAACATTTCCACACCCTAATTGTAGTCTAACCAATACCCAAATGGAAATTCAGTGAAAAGAAAAATCTCATTGATTTATCAAGACCAGTCCCCATGCTTGTCTCAGAGCAGCGCTGTCTTGACCTCTGAATGCTGTCTCTTCCATTAATTTAATTAAGTATTTTTTTTCGTATTTTTTTTAATTAAGTATTTATTTAAGTATTTTCCAGTAAGCAACAATTTGTTTACCTTCATTAGCCTACTTTGTTCACATTTTTCTGTCATTTAGTGATATTTATTCCCATAGTAGACCTACTATGGGGTGTGACCTTTCAAATGTAGTATTTTCAATCGCTTGTTATAGCGCCACAATGTGGCCAATTGGCAAGGCATTTTATGAGAGGGTGTGTTGGCGCTTTACCATCATGCCAGGTTGCACCTTCCTAGGCCTTATCATCTCACTGGAATTTGCATGTGGATCTGAATGTGCTTGAATATGTTCTCTTCACAGTGTTTGGAACATGTGTACCAAGTTTTGTTACAACACTTAAATCCGTGACTGATTTATATGCATTAATGAGAATAAACATGTGCTCGTTATAGCACCACCGTGTGGTCAATCTCAATATGCTTCCATATGTTGAGTCTCACGGTGTTTGGATTTGTCTTGGAAATTATTTATATATATWTTTTTWWWTATATTTTCAGGCCGTGTACACACTCAGATTGACAACTGATGTACAACACATTTGACACAAMGTTGTGATGCAACTGATATTTTTGTAATACAATGGAGAGTTTATTGCACAACCATTGTGATGTGTTTCGGGCAACTCATCTAAACACTTTTGTGTAGACAAACTCTCCGTTGTATCAAAACAGTTGTCTTAGTTTATACAACTGATGTACAACAGAGTGTGTACAAGGCATTAGAGAAGAAAAAAAAGCATAGTTGGTCTCTTACATTGCTAATTTGCTGGGCGTTGATCCTTGCTCTGATGAAATCAGGGTCGTCGGCATGTAAGGTATATTTGTGCATGGCGTCCGAGTCTCCAGACTTATACAGCCTCTGTAACGTGGTGAGAATAACATTGATAACAGACAGACATGGTTTTAAATGCTATTTTAAATKTTTCAAATACTTACAGCGTTTGCTTTAGTCTGCCTGGAGTGCCAAATGGGTGGAGTTTGCTCTTTTGAGACTAGGCAAGCTCAATCAAGCTCCGCTGTATATTAAATATTTCCAAATAGTATTTGAAGCCTGGTCTGCTCAAATAGCAAGCATTAGCAAGCATATTTTCAAATAGCATTAGATTTAGTAGCCCTTCTCAACTGAGGACACTGACGATTTTACAAAATGAATAGGAGCTCATACCTCACTGCACTGCAGGTAGCTGTTCTTAGCATGAACAATGTCTGGAGAGTCCGCCACTTGGGTGAACTTCAGACTGTCTGGCAGTTGACGATATTTCTTCTGCAAGACCAAGACCACTTCACATAAGGATCAGTCGCACGTGCACACACACACACCACACTATCTTATTTCTCAGGTAACATGGCAGCTAGTTGTGTACTTACATTACTGGTGAGTTCTCCGGCTTTCTTTGCCAACTCCATTAGAGGCGTCCCCACACCATCCCAGGCCACGCCCTTCATGAAGTTCAGATCCGACTTGTACAGTTTCTAGAAAACAGACGCAGGGAGAGGGTTGCTATTTATACCCTCATATTTACTGAAACTCTTATTTGAATATTGTTCTTTGTATTTCCTGAGACTGTGGTTGAGATCTCTTTCATTATGTTGAAAATGCACTATGGTAAAAACGATTCTATTTGAGTGTATTCCCTTATAGTCTATTCTTAACAATGTTGCACCCTGGGACATGATTTGTTAAATTAATTTGAGGGGAAAGCCCCTGCTCCAATATCCTAATACTTAATAGTATATTTCCCATGTTCTCCCTCTCCCCTCCACCCTTCTCTTCCACCCACCCTCCCCCCTCCTCCTCTTCTCCTCGCTGCCTTACCTCGCTCTGCAGGTTGTAGGCCTTCTTGGCCCATTGGACTTTAATATCGTCCGGTAGGACAGTGTACGCATGGAGCCTCTTCCTGTAGTCCTGATCGCTGGCCAGAGCCTGGGCGTTCTTGGCTGTCACTAAATTGATCATATCTGGATTGAGGTGGTACTGGCCACTGGTGGAAAGTGCGTCTTTGCGGTACTCTTGCTCACTCGTCATCCGGCCCATCTGCATGCAATGTAGCATGCGCGGGTCATCCAGAATGCTGCGGGCGCCGATGTGCTTGCCCTTATCCAGTAGGTGGTTGTGCTTGTATTGGACCTAGGTTGGTAGAAGGGAAAGAGAAGAGTGAACAGGCAATAAGTGCATCTTATGATTGACTTGATCAAATTGACTGTCATACATTGGTGACTTCATTATATACATTTCATTATTTGATTTTGTTAAAACACCTTTTTTTCTTTTTGCCCTCATATACCAAACCCCCCTTTTTGCCCTCATATACCAAACCCCCCTTTTTGCCCTCATATACCAAACCCCCCTTTTTGCCCTCATATACCAAACCCCCCTTTTTGCCCTCAGAACAGCCTCAATTCATCAGGGTATGGACTCTACAAGGAGTCGAAAGTGTTCCACAGGGATGCTGGCCCATGTTGACTCCAATGCTTACCACAGTTGTGTCAAGTTGGCTGGATGTCATTTGGGTGGTGGACCATTCTTGATACATACAGGAATCCCAACATGAAAAACCCAACAGCGTGGCAGCTCTTGACAGAAACCGTTGAGCCCGGCACCTACTACCATACCCCGTTCATGTCTTGCCCATTCACCCTCTGAATGGCGCACATACACAATCCATGTCTCAATTGTCTCAAGGCTTATTTAACCGGTCTCCTGCCCTTCATCTACACTGATTGAAGTGGATTTAATAAGTGACATCAATAAGGGATCATAGCTTTCACCTGGATTCACCTGGTCAGTCTATGTCATGGAAAGAGCAGGTGTTCTTAATGTTTTGTTTACTCAGTGTATCTTACATGCAAATAGGTACTACTGTAGTGGCTAAGGTTCCTAGCTAAGGTTCCTTTTATTTTGAGTCTTACCTTATCCTTTCATTTACGTTTTTTGTTGGACAATTTTGTGCGGTTTTTGAGTTTACTTTTTGCCATCATTATCATCCTGGAATCTGTTCAAATAACCTGGAAATAATCAATGCGTTCATTACTCAAACCTTGGAACAACTGTACCTGGGAATAATTACAATCAAGAAATCTCAAGTTGTTTTATTGGAAGATTTGCACTAATTGGAAATGAGTTGGAACCCTAGATCTATTTTGGTGTCTATTATACAACGGGTGGGTCTAATCCTGAATGCTGATTTGGTTAAAACTGCCTTCCAGCCGTTGTCTATTCCACAAGTTACCACTGGCTAAAGCTATGATGTTAAAATGCCTATTTACTCTGTTCGATCTGACTGCGCAATCCACTAACTCATCAGCCCAGCCAGGCAATTTATAAAATTGATCTCCACTAAGAAAAGCATCCAGACATTATCTCACATTTCTTTTCGACAAAAAATGTAGTTTTCAACAGCTGAGATTTGGAACCAAATTCTACCGTTGTTATGGCTTCTGTTCTAATTCGCCATTTCTATTAGACACCAAAATACAGGTAAGGGTTACAACTCATCTTCCAATAAAACAACTGTAAATTTCTTGATTGCAATTATTAACATATTTATTACTCACTAAGTTCAGTTATGAACTCAGTTTCAAATGTTGAGTAATGATAGGCATTGATTGTTTCCAGGTTATTTGAACAAATTCCAAGATGAGAATGACGATAAAACGCAAACTCAAAAAGATACAAAATGATCCAACAAAAACAGCCAAAGGATAAGGAGAGATATGAAATGAAAGACACGGAAATGGTGCCATATTGCCAGCTATAAACTGGTTCTAGGTGTTAGTAACATGAATGGCCAACAGGTGGAACAATAACCTAAATAAAAATGGGTTCAATAAACATACTTATTTCTCCAGGGTTATATTCTTTATATTTCTTACACAATTCTAGCACATTTTCTAATATATAAAAAATGGCTATTACAACTGCTGTACTTTCAAAAGAGTGCATTCATAAACGGAGTATTACTCACATTGCTGGCTAAATCCATTGAGGTTTTGGCAGCCTGGAAGGGGATGTCCTGCATGGTCAGTTTGTAGCCCTGAGCTCTTAGAGTGTGCCATGACTCCCTGTACTTGCTCTGAAGAGGGAAACAAACCATCAGTAAGTCCAGGCCCTGGTTTGCCAGAGCCTTCATTAGCGTTAACGTAGCCTGGATCAGTTATTCATCATCTAATGTTACAATTGTTCATTGGAGATCCCATCATAAGGTGCGTCATTACGCCTGAGCTGTTTGTCAAAATCAACTTACTATCTAGACTCTCTTTCTGGTGGTATCTACATTTTGGAAAACGATTACATCTCGCTGCCCAAATCATGTCAGTTTCTGGCCCCATCACTGACAAAATAGAATATGTGATGGTTTTTTACTCTCAATATTTGAGAATTTAGCTCTACCTTGTGTCTACGCAGACTGTAGACAGTGTGGAGCTCAACAGACACTAGGGATCCCTTGTATTCCTTTAATCAGTTTACAGACAAGGACGTGCTTGATTCTTTGCTTACTATAGATGTTAAGTCCACGGGCAGACCAGATCCTGGTCATCTAGTTGTGACAGTCCCTCTTATTGTCAAACCCATAGCCCGTATTTTCTTAGTAATATTTATTTCTGGGATTATTCCTAAAGAATGGAAAACAGCGCATGTTTTTCCTCTTCACATCTGCCCGATATCAACACTTTCGTTTTTGGCTAAAGTACTAGAGTTATTGATAAACTCTCAAAGTCGCTCCTTCTTTAACAGAAACTGTATCCTAAATACAGTACATAATCAATCTGGATTGAGACAAGGACATCTCAGCTGCATCCCTTGTTGTCAACGATATTGTATGCTGTCTTGATAAAAAAACAGCATTGCACTACCTTGTTTATAAACCTGTTAAAAGCTTTCGACACTATGGATCATTCAGTGTTATTACAAAGCTGTCCACTGGCGGACTTGATAGAAATGCATGTGCTTGGTTTAAAAAAATAATAAACCTAATGGATAGCTCTCAATTGCCGACTATGTCATCTCGCAATTCCTCAAAGTCACAAAAGGAGTTCCTTAAGGGTCTATGTTAGGGCCAGTACTATTCACACAGTATTTAAATTATATTGGTTCCTTAGTAAATAACTGTACGCTACACTTTTATGCTGATGACACTGGGCTGTACTCTTCTGCCTCCTCTGTGAACCAGGCTATAGCTGATCTGCAGATTGCTTTTAATGTCGTACAAAAAACACTTCCTGACCTTAAACTGGTACTGCATGCAGATAAAAAAAGTAGGCCTATATAATATCCTCTAGAGKACAACTTTGACTATACAGACMTACATATTTGCACGTTAAATGGAARACAAATTGAGCAAGTCCCCWAATGTAAATACCTTGGCAWTTGGAGTGATGACAAGTTGTAATTTAAAACACATTTAAAAAAACATATGAGCTAACGAAGAAACTGATCATTAACCTGGGCTTCTTCTACAGAAATATACTGTGCCTTGATAGCAGGGAAAAAATGATTGAGTCAACTTTCCCGTCGGCCCTTGACTATGGCAACATAATCTATATAAACCCAGCTGCCACTTCTTTAAAACCACTGGATGTTGTTTATCATAGTGCACTCTGCTACGAGTGACCAATTTTGCACACATCACTGTGATCTGTATCAGAATGTGGGCTGGCCGTCACTGGCAACGCAACATTGCCTTCTATTCACTTTCATGCAGAAACAACCATTTTACCTTACGTCGCTCCTCCTACAGAAGTATGAAATACCTTACTTGCTCACAGGAATGGCTCTTGAACTCTTGAAATTCCTTTTTATTTAGATGCACTAGTGCCTTTCAATCATTTTAGGGTTCTGGTAAATGGTTCTGGTAAAGACTAATGTACGTGTCTTTTATCATTATATTTGTATTTTAGCATTTCTCATGATCCCGCCTTTATTGTTGTTATTGTATCACTAATTACTTTGTATTTCTTGCAGCATTATTTTGTGAAGTAAAAGAGACATGGTCTCAACGGGACTTCCCTGTGTAAATAAAGGTTAAATACAAAAATACAATTGCTGCAAAACCTTTTTAACAAACACTCTAGCTAAGACTTAGGCCAGCTGTTTCAATCCATGGCACGCTTTACTTTTTAAGGCAATTTACGCTTGCACAGCATTTACTGAGAATGTGATCTCTGCAACGCGGTATGAGGGCAAAAGGCACATTGTCAGCTGCCTACCGTGCTGCTCTATAGCCCTGTTTATACCTAGCGCTGACATGGGTCCTGGGTCCTGATCGTGCCTATGTTCTGATTGTCTGATTTTCAGACATGCATCTATATGTAGTATTAAAAAAATGTKTCTTATCTTTCCACTGTGTCCGCATTGTGTACAGTTTCCTGGTCCCTCCATAAAAGCTAATTATTACACATGTATTCTTTCAAAAATAATATGCATTTATTTATTTMAAGACACATATTGATGCCATAAGTCAATGGTGCCACCTATCAATAATTTTAGATGGTGGGATAATGATGATTTAAATAGTTTATATTTTTGGGAGAATGAAAAAATAAATAATAATCATGGTATCCAATTGGTAGTTACAGTCTTGTCTCATCGCTGCAACTCCCGTACGGACTCGGGAGAATTGAAGGTCAAGAGCTGTGCGTACTCCGAAACACAACCCAACCAAGCCGCACAGCTTCTTGACACAATGCCCATTTAACCCGGAAGCCAGCCACACCAATGTGTCGGAGGAAACACTTGGTGACCGTATCAGCATGCACTGCACCCGGCCAACTACAGGAGTCGATGGTGCGCGATGGGACAAGGACATCCCTGCCGGCCAAACCCTCCCCTAACCTGGACGACGCTAGGCCAATTGTGCACCACCCCATGGGTCTCCCAGGCGTGGCCAGCTGCGACAGAGCCTGGACTCAAACCCAGAATCTCTAGTGGCTCAGCTAGCACTGCGATGCAGTGCCTTAGACCACTGCGCCACTCGGGAGGCCTCTTAAATAGTTTCACTATCCAGATCTGTCAACAATCCACTTGCAAGATATCTAGACACAATAGGTGAAGCGTGCCTGATTACAGTGTAATTTATACCTTGCATTATCCCTAGCCGAACAGCTGTGATAGGATTACATTCCGAACCTCGTGTTTACATATTCATAAAAATGAAAAGCTAAAATGTCTTGAGTCAATAAGTATTCATCCCCTTTGTGATGTCAAGCCTAAATAAGTGCAGGAGTAAACATTTGCTTAACAAGTCACATATTAAGTTGCATGGACTCMGTGTGCAATAATAGTGTCAAACATGATTTTTGAATGACTACCTCATCTCTGTACCCCACACATACAATTATCTGTCACTCAGTCAAGCAGTTAACTTCAAACACAGATTCAACCACAAAGACCAGGGAGGTTTTACAATACTTCGCAAAGAGGGGCACCTATTGGTAGATGGGTAAAAATACAAAATTGTAGATTTTAAATATCCCTTTGAGCATGGTGAAGTTATTAATTACACTGTGGATGTGGAATCAATACACCCAGTCACTACAAAGATACAGGCGTCCTTCCTAACTCAGTTGCCTGAGAGGAAGGAAACTGCTCAGGGATTTCAACCAGAGGCCAATTGTGACTTCAAAAGAGTTAGAGTTTAATGGCTGAGATTGGACAAAACTGAGGATGGATCAAGAAKATTGTAGTTACTTCACAAAATATTCCAAAACATGCATCCTGTTTGCAATGAGGCACTAAAGTAAAACTGCAAAAAAATGTGGCAAAAAAGTTAACTTCATGTCCTGAGTACAACGTGTTATGTTTGGGCCAAATCCAAAACATCAGTGAGTACCACTCTTCATATTTTGTTGCAGCATGGTTGTTGCTGCATCATGTTATGGATATGCTTGTCATCAGCAAGGACCAGGGAGTTTTTTAGGATAAAAAGAAATGGAATAGAGCTAAGCACAGGCAAAAACCTGGTTCAGTCTGCTTTCCAACAGACACTGGGAGACAAATTCACCTTTCAGCAGGACAATAACCTAAAAACACAAGGCCAAGTCTACACTGGAGTTGCTTACCAAGATGACAATGTTTTTGAGTGGCCTACTTACAGTTTTGACTTAAAATCGTCTCGAAAAGCTATGGCAAGACATGAAAACGGCAGTCTAACAATGATCAACAACCAATTTGACAGAGCTTAAAGAATTTTGAAAAGAATAAAGGGGCAAATAATCTACAATCCAGGTGTGTAAAGCTCTTAAAACTTACCCAGAAAGACTCACCGCTGTAATCGCTGCCAAAGGTGATTCTAACATGTATTGACTCAGCGGTGTGAATACTTAGGTAAATTAGATATTTCTGTATTTAACTTTCAATATATTGGCTAAAATGTCTAAAAACATGTTTTCACTTTGTCATTATGAGATATTGTGTGTAGAGGGGTGAGAAAAAACTAAATGTGGAATAAGTCAAGGGGTATGAACACTTTCTAAATGCACTGTATATATACAGTATATGAAGCTTGGGAAAATCACGTTTTTGACTGCACCGATTTTTTTCCTTCTTCCAATTAATCAATTAAGTATAATGGTCCAATTGGTTGCCTAATCAGGCCTATAGGCTAGATGGACATATTTTGTAATGAAGCATTTCTTCAAAACGCAGGGCTTTTGAGCGGTTATTCAAATGGCATATTTAGTGCAGTTTACACCCTACACTAGAATGTTGCACTCACTTGAAAACAATTATAAAATGATTCATTGCATTGTGTTGTTGTGATCAATAAGGAAGGTTTTTGACCTACGTGCTGGGGGACTGGAAGTGTAGCCTGCATGAAGTGCACAGTGAACCTGTCATTTCTTAATCTGATAACTTTTGCCCTCAGAAAGCTTCAATTTGTCAGGGTGTGGACTCTACAAGGTGTCGAAAGCTTTTCACAGGGATGCTGGCCCATGTTGATTCCAATGCTTCCCACAGTTGTGTTAAGTTTGCTGGATGTTCTTTGGGTGGTGGACCATTCTTGATACACACAGGAAACTGTTGACTAAGATCGAATCCTACTACACCGGCTCTGACGCTAATCAGATTTACAAAAGGGAAACCCAGATGCGTGCTGCCCAGTGACGCGAGTCTACCAGAGGAGCTAAATTCCTTCTATGAGAGCACCATTGAGAGCATCTCGTCTGGCTGCATCACCACTTGGTATGGCAACTGCTTGGCATCCAACCGCAAAGAACTACAGAGGGTAGTGCTGTGTAGCTCAGTTGGTGGAGCATGGCACTTGCAGCACCAAGGTTATGGGTTCGATTCCCGAGGGGGACCTGTACGAAAAAAAGTATTTAAATGTATGCACTCATTACTGTAAGTCGCTCTACATAAACGCGGCTGCTAAATGACTAAAATGTAGTGCGTACGGCCCAGGACATCACTGGGGCTGAGGTCCCTGCCATCCAGGACCTCTATACCAGGCCTTACAAATTGTCAAAGACAAAGACAGCCCCCTAAGTCATAGGCTGATATCTGTGCTACTGTGTACCAAGCGCTACAGATACCAAGTCTGGAACCAATCGGACTCTAAACAGCTACTAACCCCAAGCCATGAGACTGCTAAATAGTTAGTAGTGTAGCTATTTAACTCAGACTGCATCACATARGCTGCTGCTACTGTTTATCATCTATCCTGTTGCCTAGTCACTTTATCCCTACCTACATGTACATATCTACCTCAATTACCTGGTACCCCTGCACATTGATTCGGTACTGGTACCCCAAGTACAGTGTATTCAGACCCCTTGACTTTTTCCACATTTTATTACCTTACAGCCTTATTCTAAAATTGATTAKATTTTTTAATGCAAGCTTGCTCTTGATTGCTGCATGTAGGCCTAAAATACCYCAGACCAAAGAACTGGCGTTTGAAAGGAAAAAGAGCACAACATTGTGATCACATTGAATGGTGATGATAAACTATACTCATAATGTGTGCTCCGAGGCAGAAACAATGATATAATGTAACAACGTCGCCCGAAAACAGCACACATTTTAGTTGAGATTTTTATTCTCCAATGGCATTGATCCTCTTAAAAAATATATATATAATCCAGATTGAAATATATTTAAGGGCATGTCCAATGGTCCGCTCTGCCGTTGCTCTCTTGATGCACTGATGATGCATCCAGATGTTGCCCACTGAATGTTGTCAGGCTGGCCTGATTGCATTTACACTGAGCTGGGATCGGAACACAAAGCGAGCTCGTCCACCTCCGGAGGTCAWCAGGCAAATCTGCTCACATTGCATTGTTTACATTTAGACCTGGCATTAACATGCGTTTCTTGTTATGCAAATTATTTTAATGCAAGGTGCAAATTGGGTCTACTTCCGGAGGTGGTCAGGATGCGMGWTTTAATCATCTACACCRGTCTAAAAATGTGGGCGCAATCAGAACATGGTTGACAAAAGTAACAAAAGTACACGTTAGAACCGCGTATAAACAGGGCTAATACAATGAATTGTATCCCGGCCCAAGGCTAAGACAGATATACCTCGCTGAAGTTAGCCGCGTTGATCTTAGCCTGTGTTATCTCCGGTCTCTCCAGTGTCATTGTGTAGTTATGCCTGTCATTCACCCCTTTCTCCTTGTACAGGCGCTGACGAGAGAAAGAAACGTTAGAAAAACTGATATTTTGAATGTCTGTTCAGGACTATGTGAAGATATGTAACTACAGTGTAACGATAAGTGTCTCACCTCGTTGGTAAGCTTATTGCTGAGTTTGGCATGGACAATGTCTGGTGAGTCTGCGACAGACGTGTGCTTGAAGGAGCAGGGCTGCTGGCGGTATTTTTTCTGTTGGAGAGGACAGAATGAAGAGGTTAACATTTTCATACGAGTATATTAGGTAGCACTATATAATAGCACCTTGCAATAAAGCATGTATAATGGATAAGTAAATAGTTTATTCATATTTTGCGTGACTAGTGTAATGTCTCACAAAAATATGGACCTTCTAGCAGTACCTGATGCTCTGCAAGGTCTTAAAATAGCCTAGAACATATCAATGATAAAGGAATAAGCACACAACACAGGATGTGTAGCCATTTGCACTCGTAAAAAGGTTGAAAATGACAGATTTGGGCACTGATAAGCGCCTAAATTGGAACGCAGTGCCTGGCCAGTAACATGCTATAAATGATGTCAGGGCTCTGGCTCTGCACTTCACTTTGCTATATGGGTTTTGACTGACAGCCGTTCTGAACTTGAGCACCGCACACACCAAGAAGTTTCCCTCCTGCGAATTGGGCAACTTTTTGCACAGTTTTTGTTGTCTGGGTGAGGGAAATGCTGTAAGAGTACTCAATGTATTTTGAAAGACATTGATGATTATAATAAATACCGCTAACTATACTCGTCATGTGCGCTCAGAGGAATCGAGCTAGAAATGCCAATGGTGGAGATGTTGCTGTTTATATTCAGAACCACATTCCTGTAAAGATTAAATACTGTAGAAGTAATATGGCTACAGGTTTGTCTGCCTCACCTAAAGCCCATTCTGGTGGGAAGCTTCTATAGACCACCAAGTGCTAACAGTCAGTATCTGGATAATGTGTGCAATGCTTGATAATGTATGTGATATCAACAGAGAAATATATTTTCTGGTTGATTTAAATATTGACCGGCTTTCGTCAAGCTGCCTACTCAAGAAAAAGCTTCAAAATGTAATCAGTGCCCTCAACAAACAGCACAGGAATGATATCATCAACATGTATTGATCACATCTTTACTAATGCTGCAGAAATGTGCTTGAAAGCAGTATCCAGATCCATRGGATGTAGTGATCACAATATAGAAGCCATTTCTAGGAACACCAAAGTTAGGCTGGGCCTAATATAGTGTATAAGAAGTAATACAATACGTTTTGTGGTGATTCCTATGTTGTTGATGTAAAGAATATTTATTGGTCCGTGGTGTGTAATGAGGAGCAACCAGACGCTGCACTTGACACATTTATATGATTGCTTATTCCAGTTACTAATAAGCARGCACCCATTCATGAAATGAGTGTAAAAACTGTAAATCCCTGTGGATTGATGAGGAATTAAAATATATTTTATGGTTGAGAGGGATGAGGCAAAAGGAATGGCAAATAAGTCTGGCTGCACAACTGATTGACACTGAAATGAATAAAACATTTGACTCAACTGAATAAAAAGAAGAAGAAACGACACTATGAAACAAAGATAAATGAAGTAAAGAATGATAGTTAAAAGCTTTAGAGCACCTTAAATGACATTTTTGGGAAAAAGGCAAACAGCTCCATCTTTCATTGAATCATATGGCTCATTCATCCCAAAACCAACTGATATTGTCAACTACTTTAATGATTTTTTCATTGGCAAGATTAGTAAATTTAGGCATGACATGCCAGCAACAAACGCTGACACTACACATCCAAGTATATCGGACCAAATTATGAAAGACAAGCATTGTAATTTTAAGTTCCGTAAAGTTAGTGTGAAAGACATGAACAAATTATTGTTGTCTGTCAACAATGACAAGCCACCGCATTCTGACAATCTGGATGGAAAATTACTGAGGATAATAGCAGACGATATTGCCACTCCTATTTGRCACATCTTCAATTTAAGCCCACTAGAAWGTGTGTGCCCCCAGGCTTGGAGGGAAGCAAAAGTTATTCCGCTACCRAAGAATAGTAAAGCCCCCTTTACTGGCTCAAATAGCRGACCAATCAGCCTGTCACCAACCCTTAGTAAACTTCTGGAAAAAATGATGTTTGACGAGATACAATGCTATTTCACAGTAAACAAATTGACAACAAACATTCAGCATGCTTATGGGGGAAGGAATTCAACAAGCACAGCACTTACACAAATGAAGAAAAATTGATGATAAAAAGATTGTGGGGGATGTTTTGTTMGACTTCAGTTCGGCTTTTGGCATTATCGATTATAGTCTGCTGCAGGACAAACGTGTGTTTTATGGCTTTACACCCCCTGGTGTGCATGGCCAAAGAGATCTATTTTCATGTCATCCAAGAAATGTAACCTGGAGTTTGCTAAACGTCAMATTGGAACCGATGCCATGGTCAGATAACATGAAAACAGAGCTCTTTGGCTACACACACTAGTGGTGGATTTGGCATTGWAATGAGAACGCATAAGCAGAAAATAACCCCACACCTACTGTAAAATATGGTGGTGGATCTTTGATGTTATGGGGTTATTTTGCTTCCAATGGTCCTGGGGCCATTGTTAAGGTCAACAGCATCATGAACTTGGCGAATGCATTGGGAAAGATAACATAAACAGCCTTCATTGAGGGGAGGGGAGGCTYTGCTTGGTTATTAATCAAATGTAATGAAATGGGGGAAWAAGGTTTCTAAAATACAAGGTTCACCATCACAAAAATAATGTATCTTGTTCCATGAGCGTATGGGCATCATGGATCATAGGCTGCGCTTCCGCTCTAAAAATCCATGCCATTATCAACTGTGTTACCGCTAGGACGTGCTTTTTGTGGGTCTTAWTTCTCCCCATTTGCTCTGTATGACACTGTCACTTGTCTTTAAGGACACACCTCAAATATTGCTACCCCTCTCCTCCCCTGGGTGGCAGCTAAGGAGAGAGCTAGAGAAGAGTGGGAGTTTGACTCACCTCACTAATAAGGTCTGTGGCCCTTTTGAAGCCCTCCATCTGCAGGGCCCCGGTGCTGATCCAGGCTACACCACGCAGGTAGTTCAGGTCAGAGCGGTACACATTCTGAGAGCCACATGCACACACAAGTAAGCGTGCACACACACACAAACAAAATGATTGGTTCAATATGCAAAGTAGCACACTGCTATCTAACAAACTATCGAACACAATACACAAAAGTGTTTTCAATGTGCTTTAAATGTTCTTTGACACTGTTGGGAATAACGCTCCTCTATCCAGAGACATTCAATGACCAGTCTAGAAACAAAACCCCTCTTATAACGTCTAAACACTACGAGAGAAGGTTCCCTGAACAAAGCTTGGTCTTTTATTTGACTCTCTTATTGTTCTAGAAACGTTCTGACATTAGCAACGTTTTTTTTACATTTTAATTCTATATCAAAATATGAATAACTGAGCAAATGGCAGCTACAGTGGGAAAAAGGTTACTGGTTAGCTGGGTTGTATTCATTGGTGCACACTGTAGAAAACCATAGCATAACGTTTTTCAATGAGAACAAGAGTTTCTTATTGGACAAATGTAGGTCCCTCCCAGTTTCAACCATTTGGTTCCTAGTGAATACACCCCTGGTGAGRGGTTGTTACCTCGCTCTGTAGCTGGTAGGCTCTCTTAGCGGCCTGCACATTCATGTCATCAGGTAGAGTGGTGTACTGGTGGAGTGTAAGCCGGTAGTCCTGCTCACTGGCCAGGGTCTGGGCTTTTTTAGCGTGGGCCATCTCCAACATGTCCATAGAAAGGTGGTACTGAGAGCGCTTATTCACAGAGTCCTGCTTATACTTGATCTGCAAAATGAGAGKGAGACAGAGAATACAATTCAATAACACCATATACTCTAACAGTGCATGTCCCCATACATCACTCGCACTACACCATTTCAATACACTCAACATTTAACGTTTCGCAGTCTTTTTCAATCCATTTGTGGTTGAGCATCAGGGTGTGCACATTTTTTTCTCTCACAGAAACACACCTGATTCAATTAATCAAATGCTCGGAAATAGTTTAATCAGATGGATTGTTGCTGGACTAGAACACACCCCTGGGGGTTTCCACCAGGAATTGGTTGAGAAACACTGCCTTACTGTATGAAGTGTATTAATCTACACTCCTATCACTCCCTTTCATACGACACCCTGTACACTCATATTACTCTGATACAAACCCATTGCTCATGTTGAGCTGGTACTCACGTCACTCTGCAGTTTGCTGGCATTCACAGAGTGAGACATGTTCATGTCGCTCTCCAGTCCCTTCATTCCAATCATATGCCCCTTGGTCTTTTCAAACTGCTCCTTGTACTTGTGCTATAACAAATGTTTTATATACGTACAGTATGTTTTATGTACTGTGTGTTCAGATGTTTCACAGAGAGGATCACTTTGGAAAGACGCATTTAAATAATGCTTTTAAATGATATCGTCTGGAATCAAATTTCACCCAAAATAAAATATACATGTACAGCGCATTCRTAATGTATTCAGACCCATTTAGTTACGTTTCTGTCACACCCTGATCTGTTTCACCTGTCTTCGTTAGTGTCTCCACTCCCTCCAGGTGTCGCCCATCTTCCCTTTATCCCCTGTGTATTTAGACCTGTGTTCTCTGTCTGTTGTCAGTTTGTCTTGTCTGTTCAAGTCAACCAGCGTTTTGTGTCTCAGCTCCTGCTTTTCCGGTCTCTCTTTTCTCACCCTCCTGGTTTTGACCCTTGCCTGTCCTGACTCTGAGCCCGCCTGCCTCGAGGCTGAAGTGCAGCACACTAGCTCGAATGCTATACAGCGAGCCTGCCTCAGCCGCCCGGTACCGTTGCCCACCTCTGGTTACTGACCCCTGCCTGCCTTGCCCTGTCTATGCCTGACCTCAGACCCTGCCTGCCGTCCGGTACCGTTGCCCCACCTCTGGTTACTGACCCCTGCCTGCCTTGACCTGTCATTGCCTGACCCTGACCACTGCTGCTGTCGGTACGTTGCCCCACCTCTGGTTACTGACCCCTGCCTGCCTTGACTGTCTATTGCCTGACCCTGACCTGCCTGCCGTCCGGTACCGTTGCCCCACTCTCGGTTACTGACCCCTGTCCTGCCTTGACCTGTCTATTGCCTGACCCTGAGCCTGCCTGTCCGCCGACCTCGACCTCGTGCCCACCTCTGGTTACTGACCCCTGCCTGCCTTGACCTGTTATTGCTGACCTCGAGCCTGCCTGCGTCCGTCCTACCGTCCTGCCACCTCCTGTTACTGACCCTGCCTGCCTTGACCTGTCTATTGCCTGACCCTGACCCTGCCTGCTGTACCGGTACCGTTGCCCCACCTCTGGTTACTGACCCCTGCCTGCCTTGACTTGTCTATTGCCTGACCCTGACCCTGCCTGCCCGTCCGGTACCGTTGCCCCACTCTGGTTACTGACCCCTGTCTGCCTTGACCTGTCTATTGCCTGACCTGAGCCTGCCTGCCGACCGGTACGCGTTGCCCCCCACCTCTGGTTACTGACCCCTGCCTGCCTGACCTGGTCTATTGCCTGACTGCCCTGGCCCTGCCCGTCCGGTACCGTTGCCCACCTCTGGTTACTGACCCCTGCCTGCCTTGACCTGTTCTATTGCCTGACCCTGCCCCCCGCTGCTGTCGCGGTACCCGTTGCCCCCCACCTCTGGTTACTGACCCCTGCTGCCTTGACTCTGTCTCTATTCGCCCTGACCGTGACCCTGCCTGCTGTCGCGGTCAACCCGTTGCCCACCACTCTGGTTCACTGACTCCCCTGACCTGTCTGCCGTCCTGACCTGCTGCGTCCATTGGCCCACCTCGTTACTGACCACTGCTGCCTTGACACCTGTCCTAATTGCCTGACCCTGACCCTGCGCTGTCGTCTCGGCTACCCCCGTCTGCCCCCCCCCCCACCTCTAGGTATACTGACCCCTGCCTGCCTTGACCTGTCTATTGCCTGACCCTGTTMGAATATTAAACTATTGTTTGACGTGGTCTGCATCTGGGTCTTCCCTTCATACCCGACAGTTTCAGCCTTATTCTAAAATGGATTACATAGTATTTTTAAATCGTCAATCTACATACAATAGCCAAGTATGACAAAGCAAAAACWGGTTTWAATTTTTTMGCAAATGTATTCAAAATAAAAAACTGAAATATCCCATTTACATAAGTATTAAAACCTTTTACTCATTACTTTGATGAAGCATCTTTGGCAGTGAATACAGCCTCGAGTCTTCTTGAGTATGATGCTTCAAGCTTGGCACACCTGTATTTGGGGAGCTTCTCCCATTCTTCTCTGCAGTTCTTCTCAAGCTCTGTCAGGTTGGATGGGGAGTGTCGCTGCACAGCTATTTTCAGGTCTCTCCAGAGATGCTCGATTGGATTTAAGTTTGGGCTCTGGCTGGGCCACTAAAGGACATTCAGAGACTTTTCCCGAAGACACTCCGGCGTTGTCTTGGCTGTGTGCTTAGGGTCGTTGTCCTGTTGGAAGGTGAACCTCAGTCTGAGGTCCTAATCACTCTTCCATAAAAGCCTGATTTGGTGGAGTGCTGCAGAGATGGTTGTCCTGCTGGAAAGTTCTCCCATCTCCACAGAGGAACTCTGTCAGAATGACCATCAGGTTCTTGCAACCAAGGCCCTTCTACCCCGATTGCTCAGTCTTGCCGGGTGGCCAGCTCTAGGAAGAGTCTTGGTGGTTCCAAACTTCTTCCATTTAAGAACGATGGAGGCCACTGTGTTCTTGGGGATCTTCAATGCTGCAGAAGTTTTTTGTACCCTTCCCCAAATCTGTGCCTCGACACAATCCTGTCTCGGAGCTCCACGAACAATTCATTCTATCTTCTTTTATTCTCTAACATGCACTATCAACTGTTGGAACTTATAGACAGGTGTGTGCCTTTCCAAATCATGTCCAATCAATTGAATTTACGACTCCAATCAAGTTGAAGTCTCATGGCAAAAGCTCAATTTCGAGTCTCATAGCAAAAGGTCGGAATACTTATGTAAATAAGTAACCTGTTTTCACTTTGTCGATATGGAGTATTGTGTGTGAAAACATGTATTTAATCAATTTTAGAATAAGGCTGTAAAGTAACAAAATGTGGAAAAAGTGAACTTTCTGAATGCACTCGAAAATATATACAGCATTAATTCATGAAAAAATGTGTTGACAGTTTTCATGGTCTTTCTTTATATGCAATATAATAACATTATATATATGATGTAAAATCAAACTCACATTACTAAGTATGTTCCCAGATGCTTTGGCTGACTGGAAGGGAATGGCATCCAAACGGAGCTTGTAGCCACCATCTCTGATTTTAGTCCACGACTCCTTATAGCGGGTCTGCCAACACAAAAAAGTCAGAGTCCGTAAACTACCGGCACAAATGGATCCAACGATAGGTAATCAGAAAAAAACGATCCACATTTGCTTGACTTCTCTGCAATGGATCAATGGATCCAATGGATAGATGAATAGGCAGCACTCTATTCGTTATTCATCTTTGCAGGAGTGTGTGTGTGTGTCGGGTACTGACCTCACTGATGTTCATGGCATTGAGCTTGGCCTGCACGTGTTCAGGCAGATCTCCAGAGAGTGTGTAGTTGTGCTTGATATGTTCCCCCTTTTCCCTGTACAGCCTCTGAAAAACACAGGTCAACCTTGTTGTGATCACAAAACTATTGTACAGTCCTACAACGAATGATACATTTTCTTGTCTGTGAGAAATGACATGTTCAGGGCTATAATTCTTTGTTGTTGCTATTTTCACAGTGGMTAGCGCAAAATGGCTGGGTTTTGATCAAATAAACAAGTTGTAAGTGTGATGAGGGCTTGACCATTCACTGGCCAATCAACGTTTTTCATGGCTTAATTATGCATGCGGTTGTCTCAAGTTTTGTACGCTATTGAAGGTCTTTGAGTTATCATCAACTACAATTCGGCTGGAGGGCACGGAATATTATTGTCCTAGTCCATTGTGGATTGATACCGTTTATTAAATAGGATACAGTAACTAATAATAGCAACAGTAGAATGCATCCTGTTTTGATAAATATGTTTGCAGTCCAAATAGTTCGAGATGGCTTCAACAAAATCCGAAATAATACTGTTCTGCTGTTCCCAAACGTGGTCTTTCAATAAAGCTTTGGTGATTCAAAGTGATTCAGATTCATTTCAAGGCAGTCTCACAAGCAAAATCCTTTAGCGATTGGCTTGGCTTTGAAAAGAATGAAACAAATTGGGAAAAAAGCATTTGTTTTTTTATGTTTCTAATTATAGATACAAGTTTCACCAGTCCATCTGTTGTTCCATGAGCATATGAGCAATGTGCGTCATGGCTAGATAGGCTGCGCTTCCGCTCTCAAAATGAATGCCATTACTAACTGTGCTACTGCTAAGACCTGATTTTGGTTACATGCTGACCAGACCAGACACATCGCGTGCGCGAGCGTCGCAAAATATATTTCGAAATCCATGTTATTCAATTATTGCACCCACACTGCTCGCGAGTGTCTGCAATGCCAAGGGCTAAAATAGAAGTCAGTTCTATTTGTGACGCAGATCGCGCTGAAAGTCCTGCCTCTCTCATCTCCTCATTGGTTTATAGAAGCAGGTACCCACGTGCCATCTCCTCATTGGTTATACCCACGTGGGCGATTGAAAGACGAACTGTTTTGCCGGTCGACTTGGTAATACTATGAAAGTTTAGATGCCAATCACCATATAAATTCAAAGATGAAAAAGCCTGGAAGGACGAGAGATGACTACAAACGAGTCGGTTGGCCGTTTTATGTGTGGATTAATTGTCGGAGTAGAGGACCTTGTGCATTTCAGGTAAAATAACAACTCAATATTTATATCCCAGGACAAATTAGCTAGCAACAGCAAGCTAGCTAAATAGGACAAATTAGCTAGCAAGTGCAAGCTAACTGGCTAAATTGACATACATGTTTAATGCTTTTCGACCTGTCCCCAAATTAATATCATTGGTTCAGATTTTGTTTTGATATTTTAGCCTGTGTGTCGTGATCGCGTTTGGTGTAGGGTTTGGGTTCCGTGTTAGTGTTAAATGTCCCCACTTGCGCTGCTTTAAATTGGCACTTTGCCGCACATTTTTAAGGACAGCTCAGATATTGCCACCCCAAGCGAGCTGATTTTGGACAGGTATATTGCTGAACCTGGTGCAAGGGGTTGAACATGTCAGAGCGATGGTATTTATATTGATTTGTACAACGGTGGGTCTAATCCTGAATGCTGATTGTTTATTCCACACGTTATCACCGGTTATAGCTATGACCGGCTAAATGTATGATGTTAAAATGCCTATTTACTCTGTTCCATCTGACTGCGCAATRCACTGTCTCATCAGCCCAGGCAGGGAAGTTAGAAACTTGATCTCCAATATAAAAATCATGTAGACATTATCTCACGTTTTTTTTGACAAACATGACGTTTTCAACAGCGGAGATTTGTATAAACCTTGCTGTCGGTCTCTCCGACATTTGCAACATTGTTTGAATATTCAGATTCTATCTCCAACTGTCCCATAGTGATGAACGTGTCGGGACGAGAGAGGCAGGCAATGTTTCTCAGCGAGTCGAAATCAAGAATCAGCTGGCATGATTTTTATGGATATATACAAAGAAATGTCAATTGAAAAAAAGATGAAACGAAATTAAGTGTATCTAGTTTGCATTCTTTCCAGCTTCAGTTTGAAGTTTGTGTTAGCTGTGTTGTTGGCTAGCTCATCTGAACAACAGTGTCTTTATTTAGCAAGGAGACATGGGCAGGGTTCAATATCTTGCTTGAGAAATGAAAAACACGTATGAACGGTCCCCTCTGCCTCTGGTAGTCGTTTCTTCTTACCCCGTCGGGTGCGGCATCTCGTCGGTGCGCATGCCCGCGGCCACCTCCGCCCTTCCGTCGGCCCAGTCTCTCGTTGGATGAAAAGCTGGCACTGGAAGCAGATGAGGTGCTGGTTGTAGAGCTTTGGTCAGACGGGGGTGGATAGAAGTAAGCGGCAACCCTCCTGCGTCTGTCATGGCGAGGAGAAGCAGGACCTCTTTTGTCAGGGTTTCTCCAGAAGTAGACTTTGTCCTCGGCCTTGTTTTTTTTGTCTTAGTTCCTTTATTTCTGTAGACGACTTGTCCTGGAGCGCTTGGTTAGTTTTCATCAGTTCATTGAATATGCCATCATCATTAACAGCTCCTTGCAGAGCTGTGCGTTTCTCTTCAATCGTGTTATCCATTTCAATAAAATCCTAAATAAAAGCATGAGTTAAAAGTTTGTATCTCGGAGAATCATAGCACCATTAGGTGCAAAAACTCGACTTACCCAGTTGCGGTCCACTTTTTGGAAGCAAGCCACTCGATTTTGTCTCTACGTTATATTGGCATGGAACATGTCACCCTCCCTAGGAGAGGGGGTGACCTCGACAATTTATTGTTAAAACGAGAGGCTGCCTGGATCTTTAATTTAAAGACCCTTGCTCCCTTCAGTCTCAATGTAGACTTTGATCTGTAGCCATTATTGTGATTTTGCTATTGTCAGTGTTTGTAGGCTTATGTAGCCAAATTGTATCTGTGATCGTACGCTATCCATTTATGTTTTTTTTTTGTATGCTATTTTAATATATAAGAATTAACCAATGATATCAGGTCACACCTGGCAATGATTACAGACACCTGTGTGTGTCTTTTGACACTATATAAATGAGTCACCCCGCAGTGTTTGTCATTGTACCCTGATGAAGAGAGATTGTCTGTCGAAACGTTGGACATAATTTTTTTTTTTTTGCATCTGAGCTCCTAGACTGTGCGGCTCTCCTTATTTAAAAAAAAATCTTTACAATAAACACCTGCTGCGCCCTGCGCTTGAAACSAGCTCTCTGTCTCCCCTTGTGTTCATTACAGTAGGTTTATGTGTATGATATTGGATGTGATTTAGTGAGAGTGTGTACGTCCGTATATGAGTAAGGCTATAACGTGTGATGTCCAAATACATAATTACCCAGACAATTTGCATTGTTGAGGATGATACTTGTAATCCATATCGTATCACCATCATAGATGCATCATAATTACATTTAACAACATTTTCAGAGAAAAACACATCCCAGCATTTCCATAGCAATTGACGTTTCACATGATCATGAAAGAGACCTTGCATTACTATAGAGACGGCTTCACTACAGTACAAATGTATCCCATACAATATGTTACTTTCCCCAACGTCCCTGTTCTGATATCTTCCCCTTGCTTGTTAAACATATATCAACATGTAGACAGACAGACAAACATATTACATTTTAGAAAAGCTTCACAATAAAGAGAGAGCGATCGAGTGTTCGTATGTGTAAGCGTGTATGTGTCTTACTCCATGTGTAACTATGTGTTGTTGTATGTGTCGAACTGCTTTGCTTTATCTTGGCCAGGTCGCAATTGTAAATGAGAACGTGTTCTCAATTTGCCTACCTGGTTAAATAAAGGTTAAATAAATAAATAAATAAAAAATGTAATTGAGTATGCGTGCTGATAAAGTTCATAGTGTTCAAATATTTGTACAGTTTCAATTTTTTCCCGTAACCTGAGTACAGCCACGGTGTTATGGAGCAGTCTCGGGAAGAGCTGTCCATCTATAAAGAGTTTGTCCACAATGAGAAAGGCACGCTTACCTCTCTCCCTCTGTACAGGATACAGCCTCTTACGACGTTTGTTTATCTCCCTTGGAAATTGGTAATGAATTTGGTCCCTTTAAGCTCGCTTCCCCTGCTTTAGATCAGCTCCTTTTGTTGGTCATGTTCAAATTTTGCATTGGTCTTGTCGACACTGAGCCACCTTGTTTACAGTCTCTAGAGGAAGTTTCAAGGTGGATTGCACGAACTCTCTGATCYCCCCCTCTGGATTATTTGATGCGTCCTCAGGAATCCCCCCAAAATATTKGATTTTCACGTCACGCATGCTACGGGTTTGTATGTCTAGTAGCGACTCCCTCATCATCCTGTTTTCCCTGAGTAGACAATCCATGTTGGAATCGAGGGTTTTTACCTTGGCTGTGAGTGCCATGTTCTCTCATTGGAACGTGAGAATTTCACTCTGGCTAAACTCCAAACTCCCCCTCAGCCCTGATACCTCCTCACACAACTTTTCAAGTGTTGCATGGATTCCACCAAGAACACTCGCCTCTACTTCAAAAGGTAAGTAAATCGTCAGTGTCTGTAGATTCATCTGCCTTTCTATTTTTGTAGGGTTAGAGTTATTTTGTGAGGTAGCCGGATCTTTCCACGATAGAGTATGTTGTTCCTCCATAGCATAAAGCTGTTGATACTCATCGATTTCCCTCAGGATCTCCTTAGTATCACATTTGGCTCAGAACTGCAAGCAGTTGTTTACAAATCTTTTAACGACGCGTCTTTCCCAGGACGACCGGCGATGTTATTGAGTTTGTTTAAAAAGAAATAACAGACAGGCGAGAAATTCCAACCGTTGTCCCCATTCACTTTTCCCATTGTAAAATAATGAAATTAAGCAACGAGAATGAGTACAAGGTAAGTGATGTCATTTCAATGGATAAACAAATGCATTGCCTTAAGACGGACAGTTAATTTTTTTGCTGAGCTTGACCTCATTGATTATATTCATAATGCATAATAAATAGCCTGTGGGAAGAGGGGGGTGGCATGCTTATGGCATTGCCAGCAGTAAGATTTGAGTTCGATTCCAAAAAGGAAATCGCTGTAGGTTATGAATGGTATGTCATTTATTTATATATTTTTTTACCTTAATAGACGGAGTTAGTGCACATGTGTTATCGGGTCCAAAGCAACCGCCCAGAGTTTAAGTAGTGTCCCTTTTGAGCAGCTATGTATAGATGACTGGTGGGCTTACGTCTAGGGCCAGTTTGTTGCTGAGTTTGGCCTGGACCATCTCGGGAGTGTTCTCCACGCTGGTGAACTTCAGATCGCTGACATGTTGACGGTACTTTTTCTAGAAAACACAGATAAAGCACAGTATGTGAAATGAAGAATAAATTAAATCAAATCTAACTGTATTAAAAATGCATTTAATATTTAAACACACTTTACAGTAAAACAATAAAATAAGACGTTAAAGCAAATAAGAGGTAGGCTGGGTCCAAAAGAACTCTACCACAGGTACACCTCCAATTGACTCAAATGTCAATTAGCCTATCAGAAGCTTCTAAAGCCATGACATTTTCTGTAATTTTTCCAAGCTGTTTAAAGGCACAGTCAACTTAGTGTATTTAAACTTCTGACCCACTGGAATTGTGATTAAGTGAAATAATCTGTCTGTAAACAAATGTTGGAAAAATGACTTGTGTCATGCACAAAGTAGATAACCGACTTGCCAAAACTATAGTTTGTTAACAAGAAATMTGTGGAGTTGTTGAAAAACGAGTTTTAATAATTCAACCTAAGTGTATGTAAACTTCCGACTTCAGCTATATACTTAGCGTCATATATAGTCGACTTAAGTATGAAAGTATGATTCTTAACCCAGTCATACAGTGTGTCCTCTATTCCCCTTTATATCAAGTGTTTAAGTTTGGTGCAACTTTGTATTTCCAGCTGTGAACAAAGACCTCATTGAGATTGAGCATTCTTTTCTAGGTTAAGGATTTAAATGTTACCTCGCTAACGAGCTCGCCAGCCTTCTTTGCTTGTATCACATCCAGGAAATCTGCTGCCACCCAGCCCACGCCCTTCATCCAGTTCCGATCCGACCTGTACTGTTTCTGAATACACAAACAAGGGACAGCTCTCATGCCAGTTCGTCATTTTAAATACTKATTTGTTCTTAACTGACTTGCCTGGTTAAACACATGTTAAGTTAATTAATACATTAAATACAATTCCATTAAAGGTGCATTCTATCTGTAAAATGTCCATATGCAAATAARCTTCAACATCTATGATATAATATCTGTATTTAGGGTAAAAGCGAGAAATGCTAGCAGACATTCTTGGTGCTTTAGTCTGATGCTGCATTCATGCCCTATCGGAGTAATCAGAGGAACGATTGTCAACTTGGAGCCACAACTTGGGAGCTTTCACTTGCTTCGAACTAGTTTAGAACGCTAACGACTAACTAGCTACAGCAAACATAATCTAAAAGTACAGCTATCACGCGGCTCGCAATCAAATTATGGTGTTAAAAAAACAAATTGATTGTAAAAAAATAGATGTTTTGTTATATTTAACTGCCAAAAAATGCTGTCATCAAAGTCATTTCTGTTGTAATAGGTTACGTCAGCATTCAGCATATAGGGAAAGTCAGGGACCAGAGAGTTTCCAACTTGTATGTACGACTTGGAAGCTGGCGTGAGCGTTTTTTCCAAGTCGGGATTTATATTTACTATTACTCCGATTTGCTGTGAATGCAGCCTATCGCCTTAGAATTACGTGACTGAGAATGCTGGGAAATGTAGTTCCGGCAGMTAAAACTTACATCACTCAGTAGTCCGTAGGCCTTCTTGGCCCAGGCCACCTTCATGTCGCCGGGCAGGGTTGTGTACTTGTGCAGGAAGGTCCTGTAGTTGGTCTCAGTTGCCAGATCCTGGGCCTTCTTGGCGTGGGTCATGGTCAACATGTCCAAAGAGGCACTATGCTTGGTTTTAGTGTCCTCGTACTCCTTTCTGTAATGGCGATCACTCTGCAACCGGGTGGCCAGAGCCGAATGCGCCATCTGAGAGTCGTCAGTGACCGTCTTCACCCCAATCATCTTCCCCTTAGTCTGCTCGTACTTCTCCTTGTATTTCACCTGGCCAGTCAGAGATTTGTCATTAGTGGCCGTTAGAAGAGATCCTTGAAAATGACATTTAGCCCCATCCCTAACACTAACTTCTGGGACTAATCCCTGCCAACCATACCCTTTCTGATTGGTATTTTGACCAACCACATCCTACTTAAAATTAGCATTTGTGATTATGTTGTTGCTGTTCTTGTATCAATGCATTTCTGTGAGTCACATAGATACTTAGCATAGTGCTATGCCTGGTACCTGATCAAATTAAGGGGATAACTCACGTTACTGGCCAGGTCTCTCTTAGCCTTGGCTGTGAGGATGGACAAGGAGTCCATGCGCAACTCAAAGCCCTTCTCTCGCTGTTGCTCCCAGCTACTCTTATACACTTTCTGAAATGAGAACAAGATCGAATGATGGAACATGTTAAAAGACAGACATGAATTGTAAATTGCCCAGAGCTGTGTTTGAATAGTCATACTAACCGCACTGTTTGATGTAAATTGAGTATATTATATGCTTATTGTCCATAGTATGGATACAGTTAACATGCCAAATGTTCCCGGATGTCGTACCAAAATACGAAAAATACAAGCAGTGGACACTATTTCTGTGCTTTTAGGGCCCATAATGCAATTCTTCTGAAAATGGGCATGGCTTCACAACGTTTTCAGATTTTAAGAAAATGGCAGAAATGATGAGCAATGTAATAAAGTAATGACTTTCCAAATAAGTTACGTTATATGTTGGCTGAAAATGTGTTAGCTACGCTATCCTTATGAACCGCATAGCATTACATCAGTATGTTAATTTTTATCAGGATCCCCATTAGCTAACGCCGTAACGTAAGCTAATCTTCCTGGCATCCAAAAACAGCAGTACGTACCGGTATGTTAGCTAGTTATCTAATGTTAGTTTGCTACTAATACAGTTAACTTGCCAGGCAGTATATTAACTATAATCMAACTACCCAACGTTTATTGACTTGATTATTCARYTCATTCTTAGCTAAGTGGTATAGTCGTTGTGCGTTCTCAATGGACATMGTTAATTCTGTCTATCTACTCCGATTTCAGAGTACTCTCGTCTGAGTGAGCCAGAGTGCAGAATAACTGATGAATTTACGAACGCTCAACACCCTTTGAATATATGGCCGGTGTRAGTAAACGTCAGCAAAAAAGAGAATAATTAAATTGTTGCCAGCAGCACAGTTACAGTCACCAACGCTCTGGATAACATTAAAACAGCCTAACCAGCTCTGCTAGGGTGAGTAAAATGGTCAGAGTGAGTTGTTCTCTCATTTATGTCTGGAAATAGCTAGCAAGCTAGCCAACGTTAGCTTGGGTGCTTGACTGCCGTACTCCTCGGCCAGAGCGTCCAGTGATGTGCTCTGAGAGCAAAACGTTCAGAATTTACGATGGACAATCTGACAACGCTTTGGATTTACAAATGCCCAGAGCGCACTCTGAACGCACTCTGGCCATCCAGATTGAATTTACAAACACACCCGAAATTGTAAAATGTCTAGCTAGTAACAAGCTAGCAAGAAGTTGCATAGCAACAGCATCAACTTCCGGTAGACAGGCAAAGCGCTAGTACGCTCAACTGAAAGGATACCGTTTGTTTACAGTATACTAAAATGAACTAATAGTATGTAGTCTGCCAGAGTCCTTACCCCACTGAGCAGGTCTGCATTGGCTTTGGCCTGCCTGAAGAGTGGCTCATCTTTATCCATGGTGTACCGGTGCATCATCTGCTCYTTGCCCGCCTTATACGTTAGCTGACGAGAGAAATAGCCAATCAAACACAAGCCGACTGAATACAGCCAGAAGAAAAGAGCAGGACAGGGTTATAGCAAATGAACATCCAACCTCACCTTGCTCTGGAGTTCCTGGCTCTTCTTGGCGTGTTTGATAGAGGGAGTATCGGCCACCTGGGTGAACTTGACGTTGTCCGCTTTCTGACGGTACTTTTTCTGTGAGGGGAAACAAAGTGAGGAGTCAACACTAAAGAAACAAATACAATAATACACACACACACACACACACACACACACACACACACACACACACACACACACANNATACACGCTCTACCCTATTATACTGACGTCACTGAGAAGCTCTCCAGCCTTCTTGGCTTGTGTCACATTCAGACATCCATCAGCCTCCCAGCCAACTCCCTTCATCCAGGTCAGATCTGAACGGTATTGATTCTGAAGGGAGAGTGAGAGAGAGAGAGTGAGAGAGAGAGAAAGAAAGAGGGGGACAGGCAAAGAGTGTGAGACCGAAAAAGAGAGAGTTCACAATTCATTCATATTTGATAGTAAACACTAACTTGAATAACACCCATATAGATATTTTCCTAAATCCCTATTCACCTTCCCTTTGCTCTCCCGACCATCTCACCTAACCTCAACCCGGAAGATCTCAAATCAATTCAAACATACCTTATGACTGTCCAATCATAAGACCAAAGCGTTCTGATTATTACCCCTTTAAACATTGGCACTCAAATTCTATGATCTGCATGAGAGGATAAGCTGTTCATTTTAGTCTATTAAACACACATAGGACCCTCCACCACCACCAGTGCCGCACATGGCCCACCCCTCTCTGCCTCACCTCGCTCTGCAGGTTATAGGCCTTTTTGGCCTGCTGTACTTGGATGTCGTCGGATAGGATGGTGTAGTGGTGGAGCTTGGTCCTGTAGTCCAGGTCGCTGGCAAGGGACTGGGCTTTTTTAGCATGGCTCAGGTTGACCATGTCCATGGACAAGCTGAAATGGGACTGGTTCTCCTTGGAGTTCTTCTTGTACTCAATCTGTTGGGATTGTTGTGGATAACAGAGAGATAGACGGATGACGTTGAGAATCAGGAGGTTGAGAATGTCCTGGTGTGTGTGTGTGTTTTGTACACTGCATCATTTCGAGGGTTTTGTGAACTGTGTGCTGTAACTCACAATAGTATTGTTAAAAAAACTAACTTAGAGTGCCTTCAGAAAGTATTATACCCCTTGACTTATTCCACATTTAGTTGTTTTACAGCCTCATTTCAAAATGGATTAAATAGATTTTTTCTATCACCCATCTAGACACAATACCCCATAATGACAAAGTGAAACATGTTTTTAGAAATGTTTGCAAATTTATTGAAAATGAAATACAGAAATATATCACACCCCTGAGTGAAATCTTTGCAGAAGCACCTTTAGCAGCGATTACAGCTGTAAGTATTTCTGTGGAAGTCTTTAAGAGATTATTCAAGCTCTGTCAAATTGGTTGTTGATCAATGCTAGACAACCATTTTCAGGTCTTTCCATAGATTTTCAAGAACATTTAAGGCAAAGCTGTAACTCGGCCACCCAGGAACATTCACTGTCTTCTAGGGAAGCAACTCCAGGGTAGATTTGGCCTTGTGTTTTAGGTTATTGTCCTGCTGAAAGGTGAATTCATCTCCCAGTGTCCGGTGGAAAGCAGACTGAACCAGGTTTTCCTCTAGAATTTTGCTTAGCTCCAATCTGTTTATTTTTTTATACTGAAAAACTCCCCAGTCCTTAATTATTACAAGCATACTCATAACATGATGCAGCTACCACTATGCTTGAAAATATGGAGTGTGGTTCTCAGTAATGTATTGGATTTGCCCCGAACATATCACTTTGTATTTAGGACAAAAAGTTAATTGCTTTGCCACATTTTTTGCAGTATTACCTTGCTGCAAACAGGATACATGTTTTGAATATTTATATTCAGTACAGGCTTCCTTCTTTTCACTCTGTCATTTAGGTTCGTATTGTGGACTAACTACAATGTTGATGATACATATACAGTTTTCTCCTATCACAGCCATTAAACTCTGTATGTTTTAAAGTCACCATTGACCTCATAGTGAAATCCCTGAGTGGTTTCCTTCCTTTCCGGCAACTGAGTTAGGAAGGACACCTGTATCTTTGTAGTGACTGGGTGTATTGATATACCATCCAAAGTGTAATTACTAACTTCACCATATTCAAAGGGATATTCAATGTCTGCTTTTTTTACCAATAGGTGCCCTTTGCATGGAACTGAAAAACCTCCCTGGTCTTTGTGATTGAATCTTTGTTTGAAATTCACTGCTTGACTGAGGGACCTTCTAAATAATTGTATGTGTAGGGTACAGAGATGAGGTAGTCATTCAGAAATCATATTAAAAACTTATTGCACACAGTCCATGCAACTTAATATGTGACTTGTGAAGCACATTTTTACTCCTTATTTAGGCTTGCCATATCAAAATGGGTTGAATATGAATTGACATTTTAGCTTTTCAGTTTTTATTAAACTGTACACAAAGAGACGGGTATCGTGGACAAAGACTTGGGTGCCTTGTTAGGATCCGTCGCCGAGAGGGTAATCTACCTATACCATCGGTCCTATTAGCCAACGTACAATCAATCAGTAATAAAATATCCTACCAACGGGACATTATCTGTAATATCTTATGGTTCACCGAGTCGTAGCTGAACGACGACCTGAATAACATACAGCTGGCAGGTTTTAAGCTTTTTCGGCAGGATAGAACAGAGGCCTCTTGTAAGACAAGGGGTGGCGGTCTGTGTATATTTGTAAACAACAGCTGGTGCACGAGATCTAAGGAAGTCTCAAGGTTTTGCTCGCCTGAGGTAGAGTATCTCATGATAAGCTGTAGACCACACTATTTACCAAGAAAGTGTATCTGTATTTTTCYTAGCTGTCTACATGCCACCACAAACCGATGCTGGCACTAAGACCGCAGTCATTGAGCTGTATACGGCCATAAGTAAACAGAAACGCTCATCCAGAGGTAGCGCTCCAATGGCCAAGGACTTTAATGCCGGAAAACTCATCCGTTTAACCAAATTTCTACCAGTATGTTAAATGTGCAAACAGTGGGAAAAAAACTCTAGACCAACTTTACTCCACACACAGAGACGCGTARAAAGCTCTCCCTCGCCCTCCATTTGACAAATCTGACCATAATTCTATCCTCCTGATTCCTGCTTGCAAACAAAAATTAAGGCAAGAATCCCCATTGACTCGGTCTATAAAAAAAGACAGATGAAGCAGATTCTAAAATACAGGACTGTTTTGCTAGCACAGACCGGAATATGTTCCAGGATTCTTCCGATGGCATTGAGGAGTATAACACCACATCAATCACTGGCTTCATCAATAAGTGTATCGATGACGTCTACCCCACAGTGACTGTACATACAAACCCCAACCAGAAGCCAATGATTACAGGCAACATCCGCATCGAGCTAAAGGGTAGAGCTGCCGCTTTCAAGGAGCGGGACTCTAACCCAGAAGCTTATAAGAAATCACGCTATGCCCTCCGACGAACCATCAATACAGGACTATTTTATTTATTTACTAGCTCTCCCTCTCCCTCCATTTGGCAAATCTGACCATAATTCTATCCTCCTGATTCCTGCTTACAAGCAAAAACTAAAGCAGGAAGTAACAGTGACTCGCTCAATACGGAAGTGGTCAGATGAAGCAGGTGCTACGATACAGGACTGTTTTGCTGGCACAGACTGAAATATGTTCCGGGATTCATTCAAAGGCATTGAGGAGTATAACACCTCTGTCATCGGCTTCATCAAAAAGTGCATTGACGACATCATCCCCACAGTGACTGTACGTACACATCCCAACCAGAAGCCATGGAATACAGGCAACATCCGCATCAAAATAAGGCTAGAGCTGCCGCTTTCAAGGAGCGGGACACTAATCCGGACGCTTATAAAAAATCCTGCAATGCCCTCAGACGAACCATCAAACAGGCAAAGTGTCAATACAGGARTAAYATTGAATCCTACGACACCGGCTCTGACACTCGTCGGATGCGGCAGGGATTGAAAACTATTACGGACTACAAATGGAAACCCAGCTGCGAGCTGCCCAGTGACGCAAGCCTACCAGACGAGCTAAATGCCTTTTATGCTCGCTTCAAGGCAAGCAATACTGAAGCATGCATGAGAGCACCAGTTGCTCCTTAACAGCTTCTACCCCAAGCCATGACTGCTGAACAATGAATCAAATGGCCACTCAGACTATTTACATTGACTGACCCCCCCCCCCCCCCTTTGTTTTACACTGCTGCTACTCGCTGTTTATTGTCTATGCATAGTCACTTTACCCCTACCTACATGTATCCTGAATCTTGGCTTAGGAAAACCACCAAAAACCCTGAAATCTCTATCCCTAACTATGACATTTTCCGCCAAGATTGAACTGCCAAAGGGGGCGGTGTTGCAATCTACTGCAAAGATAGCCTGCAGAGTTCTGTATTACTATCCAAGTCTGTACCCAAACAATTCGAGCTTCTACTTCTAAAAATGTACCTTTCCAGAAACAAGTCTCTCACTGTTGCCGCTTGCTATAGACCACCCTCTGGTCCCTCGATACCATATGTGAATTGATTGCCCCCCATCTATCTTCTGAGCTCGTGCTACTAGGTGACCTAAACTGGGACATGCTTAACACCCCGGCCATCCTACAATCTAAGCTTGATGCCCTCAATCTCACACAAATTATCAATGAACCTACTAGATACAACCCCYAATCCGTAAACACGGGCACCCTCATAGATATCATCCTAACTAACTCGCCCTCCAAACACACCTCTGCTGTTTTCAATCAAGATCTCACCGATCACTGCCTCATTGCCTGCATCCGTAATGGGTCTGCGACCAAACGACCACCCCTCATCACTGTCAAACGCTCCCTAAAACACTTCTGCGAGCAGGCCTTTCTAATCGACCTGGCCGGGGTATCCTGGAATGGCATTGACCTCATCCCGTCAGTAGATGATGCCTGGTTATTCTTTAAAAGTGCCTTCCTCACCATCTTAAATAAGCATGCCCCATTCAAAACATGTAGAACTAGGAATAGATATAGTCCTTGGTTCACTCCAGACCTGTCTGTCCTTGACCAGCACAAAAACATCCAATGGCGTTCTGCATTAGCTTTGAATAGCCCCTGTGATATGCAACTTTTCAGGGAAGTTAGGAACAAATATACACAGGCAGTTAGGAAAGCTAAGGCTAGCTTTTTCAAACAGAAATTTGCATCCTGTATTACAAATTCAAAAAAGTTCTGGGACACTGTAAAGTCCATGGAGAATAAGAGCACCTCCTCCCAGCTGTCCACTGCTCTGAYGGTAGGAAACACTGTTACCACCGATAAATCCACTATAATTGAGAATTTCAATAAGCATTTCTCTACGGCTGGCCATCCTTTCCACCTGGCTACCTCTATCCCGGTCAACTGCCCGGCACCCTCCACAGCAACCCGCCAAAGCCCCCACCATTTCTCCTTCACCCAAATCCAGATAGCTGATGTTCTGAAAGAGCTGCAAAATCTATACCCCTACAAATCAGCTGGGCTAGACAATATGGACCCTCTCTTTCTAAAATTATCTACCGAAATTGTTGCAACCCTTATTACTAGCCTGTTCAACCTCTCTTTTGTATCGTCTGAGATTCCCAAAGATTGGAAAGCTGCCGCGGTCAACCCCCTCTTCAAAGGGGGTGACACTCTAGACCCAAACTGCTACAGACCTATATCCTACCCAGCTCTACCCATTAACTCAGTTCGATTGTTGCCTGTAATCCATGGCTTCTGGTTGGGGTATGTCCGTACAGTCACTGTGGGGATGACGTCCTCGATGCACTTATTGATTGGGGCGGAAGGTAGCCTAGTGGTTAGAACATTGGGCCAGTAACTGAAAGGTTGCTAGATCGAATCCCCGAGATGACAAGGTAAAGATCTGTTGTTCTGCCACTGAAAAATGCAGTTAACCCACTGTTCCTAGGCCGTCATTGTAAATAAGGATTTATTCTTATCTTATCTTGCCTAGTTAAATAAAATAAAACATTTAATTGATAAAGCCAGTGACTGCCATTTCCTCAATGCCATTGGAAGAATCCCGGAACATATTCCAGTCTGTCCTATCAAAACAGTCCTGTAGTTTAGCGTCTGCTTCATCTGACCACTTTTTTATTAAAGACCGAGTCAATGGTGATTCTTGCCTTAATTTTTGCTTGTAAGTAGGAAACAGGAGGATAGAATTATGGTCAGATTTGCCAAATAGAGGGTGAGAGAGAGCTTTGTACGCGTCTCTGTGTGTGGAGTAAAGGTGGTCTAGAATTTTTTCCCCTCTGGTTGCATATTTAACATACTGATAGAAATTAGTTAAAGAACTGATTTAAACTGATTTAAGTTTCCCAGCATTAAAGTCCCCGACCACTAGGAGGGCCGCCTCTGGATGAGCGTTTTCCTGTTTGCTTATGGCGGTATACAGCTCATTGAGTGTGGTTTTCGTGCCAGCGTCGGTTTGTGGTGGTATGTAGCTACGAAAAGTACAGATAAACTCTCCTAGGTAGACTTATCATGAGATACTCTACCTCAGGCGAGCAAAACCTTGAGACTTCCTTAGATATCGCGCACCAGCTGTTGTTCACATATATGCATAGGCCCCCTCCCCGTGTCTTACCAGAGGCTGCTGGTCTGTCCTGCCGATAGAGAGTATAAACCGCCAGCTGTATGTTCTTAATGTTGTTGTTCAGCCACGACTCGGTGAAACATAAGATATTGCAGTTTTTAATGTCCCGTTGGTAGGATATACGTGCTTTCAGTTCGTCCCATTTATTTTCCAGCAATTGAACATTAGCTAGCAGGATGGAAGGCAAGGGCAGATTAGCCACTCGTCGCCTGATCCTCACAAGGCACCCAAAATCTTTGTTTCCTTCTCCAGGAAATGACGGGGATCTGGGCCTGGTCGGGTGTCTGTAGTATACCCCTCCCATCCGACTCATTGAAGAAAAACTCTTTGTCTAATCTGAGGTGAGTAATCGCAGTTCTGATGTCCAGAAGCTCTTTTCGGTCATAAGAGACTGTAGCAGCAACATTATGTACAAAGCAAGCCAGTATCCCTTTCATTGCTGCTTGCAGCTATATTTATTACTATGATTATCATATGAAACATTTGATCTGAAATCCAAACTGCTGGAGTATAGGTTCAAATGAAAAATGTTAGCTTCACTGTCCAAATACATATGGTGCAACAACGTGTTTATTGTGTTTCATATTCTTACCTCACTCGTCATCTTGGACGCCTGAAGAGAGTGCAGGGTCTTGGAGTCGCTGACATTGCTTGTCTTYTCTTTATTTTTCATGAAGGACTCTTTGTACTTAATCTGTAACACACCAAGAGGGAGACAATAGTTCTCGCCGGCCACTAGGAGTGCCGCCTCTTGGATGAGCGTTTTCCTGTTTGCTTATGGCGGTATACAGCTCATTGAGTGTGGTTTTCGTGCCAGCGTCGGTTTGTGGTGGTATATAGCTAAAAAATACAGATAACTCTCTAGGTAGACTTATCATGAGATACTCTACCTCAGGCGAGCAAATAACTTGAGACTTCCTTAGATATCGCGCACCAGCTGTTGTTCACATATATGCATAGGCCCCCTCCCCGTGTCTTACCAGAGGCTGCTGGTCTGTCCTGCCGATAGAGAGTATAAACCGCCAGCTGTATGTTCTTAATGTTGTTGTTCAGCCACGACTCGGTGAAACATAAGATATTGCAGTTTTTTAATGTCCCGTTGGTAGGATATACGTGCTTTCAGTTCGTCCCATTTATTTTCCAGCAATTGAACATTAGCTAGCAGGATGGAAGGCAAGGGCAGATTAGCCACTCGTCGCCTGATCCTCACAAGGCACCCAAAATCTTTGTTTCCTTCTCCAGGAAATGACGGGGATCTGGGCCTGGTCGGGTGTCTGTAGTATACCCCTCCCATCCGACTCATTGAAGAAAAACTCTTTGTCTAATCTGAGGTGAGTAATCGCAGTTCTGATGTCCAGAAGCTCTTTTCGGTCATAAGAGACTGTAGCAGCAACATTATGTACAAAGCAAGCCAGTATCTTTTCATTGCTCTTGCAGCTATATTTATTACTATGATTATCATATGAAACATTTGATCTCAAATCCAAACTGCTGGAGTATAGGTTCAAATGAAAAATGTTAGCTTCACTGTCCAAATACATATGGTGCAACAACGTGTTTATTGTGTTTCATATTCTTACCTCACTCGTCATCTTGGACGCCTGAAGAGAGTGCAGGGTCTTGGAGTCGCTGACATTGCTTGTCTTATCTTTATTTTTCATGAAGGACTCTTTGTACTTAATCTGTAACACAAGGCCACCATCCAAATCACATCAGCCAGTCACATACAGTGAGGGAAAAAAGTATTTGATCCCCTGCTGATTTTGTACGTTTGCCCACAGACAAAGAAATGATCAGTCTATAATTTTAATGGTAGGTTTATTTGAACAGTGAGAGACAGAAATAACAACAAAATATCCAGAAAAACGCATGTCAAAAATGTTATAAATTGATTTGCATTTTAATGAGGGAAATAAGTATTTGACCCCACTCAATCAGAAAGATTTCTGGCTCCCAGGTGTCTTTCATACAGGTAACGAGCTGAGATTAGGAGCACACTCTTAAGGGAGTCAGTTTCTTACCTGTTATAAAGATACCTGTCTACAGAAGCAATCAATCAATCAGATTCCAAACTCTCCACCATGGCCAAGACCAAAGAGCTCTCCAAGGATGTCAGGGACAAGATTGTAGACCTACACAAGGCTGGAATGGGCTACAAGACCATCGCCAAGCAGCTTGGTGAGAAGGTGACAACAGTTTCTGCGATTATTCGCAAATGGGAGAAACACAAAAGAACTGTCAATCTCCCTCAGCCTGGGGCTCATGCAAGATCTCACCTCGTGGAGTTGCAATGATCATGAGAACGGTGAGGAATCAGCCCAGAACTACACAGGAGGATCTTGTCAATGATCTCAAAGCAGCTGGGACCATAGTCATCAAGAAAACAATTGGTAACACACTACGCGTGAAGGACTGAAATCCTGCAGCGCCCGCAAGGTCCCCCTGCTCAAGAAAGCACATATACATGCCCGTCTGAAGTTTGCCAATGAACATCTGAATGATTCAGAGGACAACTGGGTGAACGTGTTGTGGTCAGATGAGACCAAAATGGAGTTCTTTGGCATCAACTCAACTTGCCGTGTTTGGAGGAGGAGGAATGCTGCCTATGACCCAAGAACACCATCCCCACCGTCAACATGGAGGTGGAAACATTATGCTTTGGGGGTTTTTTCTGCTAAGGGACAGGACAACTTCACCGCATCAAAGGGACGATGGACGGGCCATGTACCGTCAAATCTTGGGTGAAAACCTCCTTCCCTCAGCCAGGGTATTGAAAATGGGTCGTGGATGGTTATTCCAGCATGACAATGACCCAAAACACACGGCCAAGGCAACAAAGGAGTGGCTCAAGAAGAAGCACATTAAGGTCCTGGAGTGGCCTAGCCAGTCTCCAGACCTTAATCCATAGAAATCTGTGGAGGGAGCTGAAGGTTCGAGTTGCCAACGTCAACCTCGAAACCTTAATGACTTGAAGAAGATCTGCAAAGAGGAGTGGGACAAAATCCCTCCTGAGATGTGTGCAAACCTGGTGGCCAACTACAAGAAACGTTTGACCTCTGTGATTGCCAACAAGGGTTTTTCCACCAAGTACTAAGTCATGTTTTGCAGAGGGGTCAAATATTTATTTCCCTCATTAAAATGCAAATCAATTCATAACATTTTTGACATGCGTTTTTCTGGATTTTTTTGTTGATATTTGTCTCTCACTGTTCAAATAAACCTACCATTAAAATTATAGACTGATCATTTTCTTTGTCAGTGGGCAAACGTACAAAATCAGCAGGGGATCAAATACTTTTTTCCCTCACTGTACAATCAGATGACCAATCCCTCCCTCATTCTTATCCACTAATATTCATTACATAAGAAAGGATTGTTCTGTGTGAGTACCAGCTACAGGAAGGAATGCTTACATCACTGGCCAGGTCCCGAGATGCTTTGGCAGCCTTGACGGTCAGCGTGTCCAGGCCGATGTCACATGTTTTGGACTTGGTCTTTCCCAGTCCTCCTTGTATTTGATCTGGAATCATTTTATATAAATAAAACTACAGCACCGCTTATTCATATGGTATGTGTATAACCCTTTCGGAATACAATGCATTCTGAACATATTCAGAACCCTTGACCTTTTCCACATTTTATTACGTTATAGCCTTATTCTAAAATGTATTAAATAGTTCCCCCCCCCTCATCAATCTACACACAATAACCCTATAATGACAAAGCAAAAACAGTTTTTTTTTACATTTTTCAAATTAATTAAAATATCAACTGAAATATCACATTTTACATAAGTATTCAAACCCTTTACCAAGTACTTTGTTGAAGCACCTTTGGCAGTGAATACAGCATCGAGTCTTCTTGGGTATGACGCTACACGCTTGGCACACCTGTATTTGGGGAGTTTCTCCCATTCTTCTCAAGCTCTGTCACGTTGGATGGGGAGCGTCGCTGCACAGCAATTTTCAGGTCCCTCCAGAGATGTTTGACCGGGTTCAAGTCTGGGCTCTGGCTGAGCCTCAAGGACATTCAAAGACTTGTCCCCAAGCCACTCCTGCGTTGTCTTGGCTGTGTGCCTAGGGTCGTTGTCCTGTTGGAAGGTGAACCTTTGCCCCGGTCTGAGGTCCTGAGCGCTCTGAGCAGGTTTTCATGAAGGTTCTCTCTGTACTTTGCTCCGCTCATCTTTCCCTCAATCCTGACTAGTCTCCCAGTCCCTGCCGCTGAAAACATGCCACCACCATGCTTTACCGTAGGGATGGTGCCAGGTTTCTCCAGACGTGACACCATCGATTCAGGTCAAAGGTTCAATCTTGGATTCATCAGACCAGAGAATCTTGTTTCTCATGGTCAGCT
>NC_036857.1:39775941-39784173 GCF_002910315.2 Salvelinus sp. IW2-2015 | reverse complement strand
ATACACAGGCCACCATCCAAATCACATCAGCCAGTCACATACAGTGAGGGAAAAAAGTATTTGATCCCCTGCTGATTTTGTACGTTTGCCCACAGACAAAGAAATGATCAGTCATAATTTTAATGGTAGGTTTATTTGAACAGTGAGAGACAGAATAAACAACAAAAATATCCAGAAAAACGCATGTCAAAAATGTTATAAAAATTGATTTGCATTTTAATGAGGGAAATAAGTATTTGACCCCCACTCAATCAGAAAGATTTCTGGCTCCCAGGTGCTTTCATACAGGTAACGAGCTGAGATTAGGAGCACACTCTTAAAGGGAGTCAGTTTCTTACCTGTATAAAAGATACCTGTCTACAGAAGCAATCAATCAATCAGATTCCAAACTCTCCACCATGGCCAAGACCAAAGAGCTCTCCAAGGATGTCAGGGACAAGATTGTAGACCTACACAAGGCTGGAATGGGCTACAAGACCATCGCCAAGCAGCTTGGTGAGAAGGTGACAACAGTTTCTGCGATTATTCGCAAATGGGAGAAACACAAAAGAACTGTCAATCTCCCTCAGCCTGGGGCTCCATGCAAGATCTCACCTCGTGGAGTTGCAATGATGTCATGAGAACGGTGAGGAATCAGCCCAGAACTACACAGGAGGATCTTGTCAATGATCTCAAAGCAGCTGGGACCATAGTCATCAAGAAAACAATTGGTAACACACTACGCCGTGAAGGACTGAAATCCTGCAGCGCCCGCAAGGTCCCCCTGCTCAAGAAAGCACATATACATGCCCGTCTGAAGTTTGCCAATGAACATCTGAATGATTCAGAGGACAACTGGGTGAACGTGTTGTGGTCAGATGAGACCAAAATGGAGTTCTTTGGCATCAACTCAACTTGCCGTGTTTGGAGGAGGAGGAATGCTGCCTATGACCCAAGAACACCATCCCCACCGTCAAACATGGAGGTGGAAACATTATGCTTTGGGGGTGTTTTTCTGCTAAGGGACAGGACAACTTCACCGCATCAAAGGGACGATGGACGGGCCATGTACCGTCAAATCTTGGGTGAAAACCTCCTTCCCTCAGCCAGGGTATTGAAAATGGGTCGTGGATGGTTATTCCAGCAGACTCCTTTAGGTGCCTTTTGGCAAACTCCAAGCGGGCTGTCATGTGCCTTTTACTGAGGAGTGGCTTCCGCCTGGCTACTCTACCATAAAGGCCTGATTGGTGGAGGGCTGCATAGATAGTTGTCCTTCTGGAAGGTTCTCCCATCTCCACAGAGGAACTCTAGAGCTCTGTCAGAGTGACCATCGGGTTCTTTGTCACCTCCCTGACCAAGGCCCTTCTCCCCTGATTGCTCAGTTTGACCTGCCGGCCAGCTCTAGGAAGAGTCTTGGTGGTTCCAAACTTCTTCCATTTATGAATGATGGAGGCCACTGTGTTTTTGGAAACCTTCAATGCTGCAGATATGTTTTGGTACCCCTCCCCATATCTGTTCCTTGATACAATCCTGTCTCGGCGCTCGACGGACAATTCCTTCAACCTCATGGCTTGCTTTTTGCTCTAACATGCACTGTCAACTGTGGGACCTTATATAGACAGGTGTGTCCCTTTCCAAATCATGTCCAATCKATTGAATTTACCACAGGTGGACTCCAATCAAGTTGTAGAAACATCTCAAGGATGATCAATGGAAACAGGATGCACCTGAGCTCAATTTCGAGTCTCATAGGAAAGGGTCTGAATACTTATGCAAATAAGGTATTTCTGTTTTTATTTTGAATAACCTTGCAAAAATGTCAACCTGTTTTTGCGTTGTCATTATGGGGAATTGTGAGTAGATTAATGAGAATCAAAAAATATTTTATACATTTTAAATTAAGGCTGTAAACGTAACAAAATGTGGAACAAGTCAAGGGGTCTGAATACTTTCCAAATGCACTGTATATACAAATGCAGAGCGAAAGCTATGCTGTTTGTATGTACTGTATAGAGTGTAGTGTTTGGGATAGAAAGATAGTGTACATGTATATCTTTGGCTCTACTTACATTGCTGAGTTGTTGAGCGTTGATCCTGGCCTGGACGATTTGAGGGGTATCTGTCACCGAGCTGTACTTGACTTGGTCAATGTGTTGTCTGTAGTTCTTCTACATGGGGGAATCAGAGATATCAAGTCAGGTTTCCTTGATATTATGAAAGGGGTCCCGCATAGGTTGGTTTTGGTTCCAGTACTTTTTACTATATACATTAACAATATTGGTTTGTCTGTAAAAAAWTGTAACCTACAATTAAGGCTGTTATGGTGRCCATATTACCGCCACATCTGCAGTCAAGAGTCATGATGGCAGTCAAATTTCACATGACCTTTAGTCACTAATAGGGCTTCTCCAAGCTCTGATGCTGCTGATGGTCAATAGTAGCCTACCAAACTTGCTAACTGCCTGGTACTCAGCACTCTATTGTCCCACTAATCACTCTGACATCAACGCAAATGTTATCGAAAATCTACTCAAACACTTCATGAGAGCCCATGAGCTCATGTTGCGCAACATTTCTATAGGCTATGCAATTGCTTGAGAAAACAGAGTGATGGCCTTTATTAAAAAGAGGAGGATCCCATCAGCTTTCTATAGGCTAGGCCTACTACATTTATCAACTTTRCTAGTATTAAGCACATTGCTTCTCTTTACAACAGGCTGATAGCCTACCTGGCTGGCATGAAAATTAACCACYGGAAAAGTGTCCTCCATTCGCTATTTAAGTGCATAGAGGACGTATTTTTTCCCCCTGCCCCTTTTTCGAGACAGGTATATGATAACGGTCCATTCTAAACCAAACAAATTTCACACATATATTATTTAGTATTTGTCAAGACAAGACCAAAACAATTATAGTCTGCTGGGTGACAATATTAGCTATGCCTTAAAGCTCGTGTGCAGTAAGGCAAGAAACGCATGGCTWTTTTTGCGACTTTTTCAAAAYGTCTCACACCTCATGTAGCCTAGCCCATAGATTTAAAGTGGCAAAATAACTTATTGAAATGAAATTAAGCACATMAATCCACTTTACAAAGGGTGTAGAGCCTAACTGGCATACATACGCAGCACGTGAGTTTCAAGTTTGGGGAATTTTCACTTTCACCATAAAAATTCACCTTTATAATAAAAGCATTACATGCATAATCGCATTTGCCGTCACTTTTGAGAATGGTGGTTTTTCCCGCTAGTGGAACATTTGTGCTTGTAGCCTACTGCCAAATAATATAAAATAATGCCACTGAATTCTAAGCAAACCTTGACTGCTCAATGAACTAGTGTACCCACAGCCATATGGCTTAGCCAGTACTCTAAGYACAACTCAGAGTATGCTATTCCGTTCTTCTGAAATAGACTAAATGTTCTTCATATCATGTTTCTTTAGACCGGTCTAAAATAAATCATGGATTTATTGTGATGGTGTAGGCTATATTACATGGATTTATTAGACTTCTTCAAATGTAGATGTTCCAAAGGTCCGAATCAGTGACTTTTAGGCTATGCATGGAAGCCAGGAGATGCTAAATGTGTTTATGTTAATTAACGGTCAATTACCATGACACCGGCAGTTATTTGATTGACAATCACCGGCTGACGAAATGTCATGATGCAACAGCCCTACATGCAAGTGTATGCGAACGATACTGTTGTGTATGCTTTTTCCCCCACTGTTGACCAGGCTCTATCTGAACTAGTTTGCTTCTATTGTTTTACTGAACACCTTTATTGACCTTAGTTTAACCCACGTTCAGTACTAATTTAAGTATCTGTTTTCTACAGCGTACAAAAATGACAATTTTTTTTTAAACATATGTAGCTTGGACACTTCGTTTTATTACGGGCCACAGCTTCAGTGCACATCAATGCATTATTTACCAGAAAGTAGGCTGGCCCTCTTTAAAGTCAAGTAGGTTGATTCATTTATCTTTTTATTTATAAGTCTCTTTTATAAAAACTCCCACCGTACCTAACATCATTAATAACCTTTAGACGTATGGTACCATACCTAGTCTCAGGGATGGCTAACTCTGGAAATCCCTTCCGTCTCCCCAAAGTTAGGTAAATCAGCTTTTAGTTTCTTTGCATCCCATGTATGAAACAAAGTTCCCAACAACTGGATGTACTGGTGCCACTCAGGTAGTTCAAAATATTGATTGGGGACCTCTTTTCTGAGGAATGTGATTGTTTTTCTTGAGTGTGTTTGTAATGTTGCATATTTGCATTCTATAGTCATTTGTAAATTGTGTGTATGCAGAGCTCCCTTGTGAAAGAGACCTTGTTCTCAATGGGACTCCCTGTTAAAATAATGATGAAATAAAGTGGTATATTGTAGTATTACTTATTAGTGTATGTGTGTGTGTGTGTGTGTGTATTAGCTTGTGGTGTGTATACACTCACATCACTGCACAGTTCAGCATTGGGTCAGGTAAGGTTAGACAAATAGCTGAATGATTTAACGGTGAAACGTGTCAGAAGGACATTTATTAATCGATGTCAAACATGCAACAGTGTCTCACCCTCCCCCACATCAAAAAGCATCACGAAGCACTTACATTGCTGAGTTGTTGAGCGTTGATTCTGGCTTGGACGATGTCAGGGGTATCTGTCACCGAGCTGTACTTGACTTGGTCAATGTGCTGTCTGTAGTTCTTCTACATGGGAAGATGAGAGATGCAATACATTATTAATGTATCAGGGTAGAAAGATACAGTGTGTAAAGACATCTGTAGTGCTGCCTCTGAACATATTTTTTTCTACCCCTGAGTTATTTGAATCCAGTGGTAAAGATAACGGCCCCCAAAACCATAGAATGTGGGCTGTGTTAGGTGTGAGACTTACGCACACAGTTGACAAACAAGTTCAGGGCAGGGGCAGCACTTTATGAAAGTTAGCAATTGTGCCTGATAAAATGCGAAGGGGTGGAAAGCAGCAGGGATGGAAGGATGAAAAAGAGACACGTCAGCTACTACAGCAACTGAAATAACAGCAACACTTAACAAAGAGCTGCAGTTAGTTTCAGAATGGGTGGCAATGAATAAGTTAGTCCTTAATATTTCAAAACGAAAGGCATTGTATGAGGGACAAATMATTCACTAATCCCTAAACCTCAACTAAATCTTGTAATAAACAATGTGGAAATTGAGCAAGTTSAGGTGACTAAACTGTCATGGTAAAAACATATTGATGCAACAGTAGCTATGATGGGGAGAAGTCTGTCCATAATACAGTACTACATAGAGGCATGAGTACATGGAACTCTATTCCACATCAAGTAACTCATGCAAGTAGTAATATTATATATTTTTTAAACTATAAAAATACACCTTATGGAACAGCGGGACTGTGAAGCAACACAAACATAGGCACAGAGACATGCATACACACACACGCACACAAGATAACATATGCACTATACACACACGTACACATGGATTTGTTTATTAGATATGTGGTAGTAGAGTAGGGGCCTGAGGGAACACACTTAATGTGTTGTGAAATCTGTTGTGAAGTATTGTAATGTTTTYAAAATTGTATAAATGCATTCATTTAGCTGGACCCCAGGAAGAGTAGCAGCTGCCAAGGGACCCATAATAAATACAAAATGAGCAGAATTGAGAAGATGTGAAGTCAACGGWGCGCTTATGATTTAGATACCATGGGTTGAGCTCACTCTATATATRAGTCTAGTTTAATGGATGATCCACATTTAAAATGGTTTACCCAGCTACTTAAGTTGGCCTCTTTAAAATAGCCCACTTTTTAATTATACAGTCCTCAAGAGGAACCCAATCAAAATGTTCTGCTTTCGGTTTTTCTATCTGAGAAAGCACCCTGTTTACTGGTTTTGGTTACTATGTCCGGTATGAGAGCCATGTTGAACTTATTTGAGGCGAAGGGGAAACTCACGTCCTTGAGCGGATCCAGTTTCCTCTGACTCTGGTAGCCCGGTGTGATGGTGGCTGGGTAGTTGTATTCCACATGGTCAGTTTTCTCCTGCTCATACTCCTGCTTGTAGGCAATCTGCAGGTCACAGAAACATTTGAATAAACGTGATTGATCCCCAGCAGTACCAATACAGACGCACAGGCATGCATGAGACAGAACACATAGATATGAGTACTGATGGCTGATAGACATTATATGTGCCACATTTACCAATAAAATAAACAACACCATGAAAAATATTCATTAAGAAAGAACCTGTGAGGCTTAGTTGGTAGAGTATGGCACTTSRAACTTCAGGATCATGMGRTTCATTCGCACTGGGGCCACCCACATGAAAATGTGTACATGTGTAACAGGTAGGGCCTCAGATGGTCAACCTTAAAAAGGTTCTGATTCATTTCCTGACTTCCCTATATAAAGTGAATTCTAATCAGGCACTTGGAGAGACTCCTTTACCTTGGGTCATATTAATGTGCCTGCTTTGTTTGAATAAGGTTGAAGGTCATGGTGAAGCTGAAGCAGACCGCCTCTAGGTGGTTCTTGGTGAAACTGATGTGACTCTAAGGATGCACTAATTGTAATTGCTTATCCAACCGCTGTTTTTTCTTTGTTAATGTGTCATTCCACGATTAGAGTGCGTTTTGGGTAGTGTCATTTTGTAAAAAAATAACTATATTTCACGCAATTTTAACATTCTGTGAAAAAGATCWCATGTTCAACTTCATAACAAACCTGCTTTTCTAGCTCAAATMTAGAAYWAATATTATYAACGAGGGACATTCCAAAAMGGGGATTTTCAGAGAAAACAAATAACTTCATTTAATAAATAAAAAACTGCTATTGGAATTTTACATGTTATGTTTAGTAAGGGGAAAAGATGTATGTGATCCAACTGTTAGATTAAGTGTTTCATRAAAATGTATACGCATAATTCCTGAGAGACATAGAAGGCACTCTATTCGTGGAACGACGATCCTAGTATTAGTATTAGAGCCACTTCCCACGGTGTTGCATTGCAGTGCCAGGATAATTGTAGAACTTKTTGAGTGAACCTGCTTTTCGATAACCTAAAAGGTGAGACTTATTGAGTAAACACACATGTGTAATTGGTGACAGTTTCAAATGACTATTGGGTACATTTTGAAGTGTGCAGTGCATCCTAACAATTTGTATTCTAACCTAATCAATGACTTATCATTGTAATACAGTTGCAATTGTGGTCAAGTTGGTCTTAATTAAAGAAACAATGTATATTTTTTACAAGAAACCTTACTATTGCTCAACAACAGAATCCTATTTTTCTAAATAAAAGCTATTTTTTTATTCTGGTGTACTTCTATCATTTATTTGATAGCCCTGTGTTAGGAGCCTTAGTTTGGAGCTACCCGTTGCTCCTGTCTAAACTAATGGGTGGCATAGTGTAGCTAATGTCTATCTGGTCACACATACACTACTGTAAGTCACTTTGGATAAAGGCGTCTGCTAAATGGAATATAGAGTGCCTTCAGAAAATATTCACACCCCTTAAAAAATTTAAAAATTAAAAAAAACACAAGGATAAGGGTAACATTAAAGTACTAGAACATTAAGGACAAACAATACAGCATCAAGACACTATCGAACATGTATCAGTCTTTCCGCAGCAGAGCCATCCTTCTGTGTGAGGGTGCGTGTGCATGATAGTGATATAAAATATATGTCATAGTTTCCTTTTTCATGATCACAATCTTGTGAAACCCGAACCCTCCAAGATCCCCCCACAGTTCCCCAATAGCTGTCCCTCAACCATTCGAGAACACCCCAATACACCAACAACCAAGAGAATGAACTAAAGAGAAAAAAGGAAAAGACAGAAGAAAACAGCAAACAATGCCAAAAAAATTATACAAAATAATACATTTAAAACAAAGAACATCAAGGACACCTGAAATCATAACAGCAATGCCAACTGTATATGTTTGTGTGCATGTCTGGCAGTATTACATGTATGTGTGTGTTCTTGTATGTGTTTATTTGAATGAGAGTGTGTGTATATGCATGTTTACAAACACCTGCACGGCATCAGCCTCAGGCAAACCGGCATTAGTTGTAAAAACACTGCCACTTAGTGTCATTCAAATGTACTTTTATTATGTTTTATTTTGACTTTTTTTCTCCCTTTATCTTTTGACCATCATTCTCTCTCTCACACAGCAACTCCACTCACACTTGTCTCCAGTTCCACATACCAACCCTCAGCTTCCTTCAGCCC